>NC_081393.1:1995978-2187781 GCF_030684315.1 Stegostoma tigrinum | reverse complement strand
GACTCCATACTCCATGACAAGATAGTGGAATACATGGTAAGCCAATGATTTAACCGCTTGTCAAGATTCTGCTTGAGTCTAGAAAGTAACAGTCGGGCCCCTTGTGAAGTCTCGCGGAGGCTGAGATAAGATTGTTTTGTGTGTGATGATGGATTTTCAAAACATGTTTATGTCCCACATCATACACCGAATGGAAGAGTTCATGTATGAGAGTGGAGAAGGAGTTGCAATGTAGATAAAATCTGTTAAAAAGCAGCAGGTTCAGCGTGGTGGCGAGTAGTTGTTTTCGAGATTCTACACTGGTGTTGACAAGGTGCCTTTATAAGGACCAGTGCTTTTACAATAATGTACAATACATTTTGCAATAAATGTATGTTCATCTCCTGGACCAGGGTTGGGGTGGTGTACAGGATGTCGTTTCAAAGTGACCCAAATCTGGGTGGAGGACAATAACAGAATTGAGTTGGACATAAACCTATTTGGGAAACAGGCCAACTCTTGAGGAAAACAGTGATGTGTAGTATTTTGGGAGGAAGAACGAAGGGAATTTATGAACTGGATAAGGACAATTTTACATGGAAACGTGGATTGAGGGGCTGTAGGATAGAGCCGATACAGTGTGGAAACAGGCCATTTGGCTCAACAAATCCACACCACCTCTCCAAAGCACATCCCACCCAGACTCTTTCCACCCCTCTCCTATCCCTGTAACCCAGCATTTGCCAAAGTGAATTCACCTCAGCTACACATCCCCGGATGCTATGGGCAATTTAGCACGGCCAGTCTTATTCCAAGCTGCCAGGGCAAGTTCATCAGTCAGAAGAGATTGTTGATTTTATGAAGAGAGATATCTTCTAAACTTTTAAAAACCTTGTTCAGACCTCACTTAAAATTTTCTGTCCAATTCTGGGCATCCCACTTCAAGAAGCAAGGAATCGTCCTGAGAGATTTCACAGGTGATCACAGGGTCCAGGAACATGTGGAAAGAGGAGAGAGTGTGACTGCTTCCCTCCTTTCTGAGAAAGGTGAGGAGAGGGTTCACACAGTGGTGAGTTAGATCAAATGGGGAAAATTTGTTTACTGTCGGCTGAAGATCACGAAGCAAAGGCTCTAAACAGGAAAGGGAGAGGAAATAAGACACTTTTCATTCCGTTACAAGTCATGATCTGCAGCAACTTTCAACAGGGATCTGACTAAGTGCTTGAAGTGGAAACTGTAGGAGAATAGCAGGCAAAGGGAATTAATTAGATAGCTTTTTCAAAGAGACAGCAGATCTAATGGATTGACTAGCCTCTGATATGGTACAATGATGCTGATGATATGAACATCACTGAGCTCTGGTGAGACCCGTGAGAAGTGAGTCCTGGTTTCTTTAAGGGTTGATGTAACACATTTGTGGATGTAATCCTTGTTTGCTTGTGTCACATGTAACAGATCCTACAAGCTTCTGAGATGTGCCGTGTGCTTCGTATTTTTGCCTGAATTCGGCCAAGTCCGTAATGGGGGGGGATTGTGAGGTGGGTTTAAGCTTTGGTTCAGATCAGAAACTGGATGGTTTGTTTGACAGGAGGCTTTGGTTCGTGTGGGATGGAGCCTGCATCAGGACCAAAGAAACACACTTTCCCTTCTTTGTCGCTCAAGTGAGAGGTTGATCATTGGTTTGTCTTTCCCTTTTGCTGTCCCTCATGCACAGGGATAAATTAATTCTCTGCAGGCTTGGTTCAATCTATCTGGGGGAGCTTAGTGACCTCATTCTGATGCCATCTGATTCTCTCTGTGTATTCCCAATGAGATCTGTGGACATGTACTTTGCCTTCCCTAGTGAGCTTTCCTACAGTTCAGTCAGTCAGAAACCAGAGACTCCCATGAGGCAGGAGATGTTTGACCTGTCCAGGGAGCTTTAAGGACATCCCTGAGGTATTTTTCTGTCGTACTGGGAATCTCCTGCTGTGGCGGTTTTCCGAATGGAGTGTTTGCTGTGGGACTGTGGTGTCAGGCGCACAAGAGACAAGTCCTAGTCAGTGCAGCTAGTTTTCAGTGAGGACACCCTGCGTATGTCGGCTTGTGGATAGGACCTTGCTGAACGATGGCCTTTCTACTCTCACACCCAGGCCTGTTAAGGCATTGTGGGAAGATTTGTACAGTGCTTTGAGTGATTGCTAGAAATTGTTCAGGTCTTCAAAGCTGCCTGGCTACCTTTGAATTTAGTCTCTGCTTTGTGATCCCAGTCAGCTTCAGGCTGAGCTGGCACTCGGAGTGAATTTCCTTGTTCCACGTTGGAGAAAAATGGTCCACGTTTTTAAGGATCTCACTCCTGAACGCCTTCACTGTGGGGATTTGTGACACTTTAGGAGCTGCTTGAGAAAAGAGCTTTTTTTTTAAGCGGCGGGGTGTTGGGACAGAGGCCCGTTCTTTCGAAAGAATTCCGTGATGGGGCTCAGAGAGTGTGGACACTGTTTGCCTACAGGTAGTTTTGGTTGTTAGGTTTTAGGACTCTTCCCTATCGCTCCTGTCCATCATTTCCACGCCTGTGAATCTTGCAGGAAACAGCACAGAGACACTGCTGTCAGTGCTGCAGTCAGACTCTGCTCTCTTCCCAAACATTGTCTGAGAGGTCCCATGTGACGTGGGCTGCTCCTGACTGAGGATTATCAGGTGAGGAGCATCTTACTGGGGCTGTCCCTCTGCCGCCTTTGAGAATCTTGGCAGGGATCCCATCCAGTGCGAAGGTATTGAGTCTGCCAGCCCAAATCCATGCGGAGTAAGTGAATGGACAAATGTCAAGGACAGCAGGTTGGAATGGGTGGTCCCATTGGCACACAGGAGTAGACATGGACTGAGGCCTATTTCTCATAAACACCACATCTTGTCATTGTTCCCTGGCCTGATGCCGTTCTGGAGTTAATTATTCAGGGACAGGGTTAACTGACTGTGAGTTAAGAACCAGGAGTTGGATGGAGAGATCTAGGTGAAATCTTCATCTGTGAGTATTGGTGACCAGATCAACCCACTGCAATCTGAGTCAAATATTATTGCAGCCTTGAGTTCACAGAGAGTAATTCTCACTTTCGTTCTGTGTCTCAGGGGTATCTCTATCTAGTTCCTGGTGCTTCAGATGTAAATCCATGATTTTGTGGAAAGTATTGACAGCCATTCAGCTGGATTGAATTTTGGAACTTTGCTCGGAGTTAGAATTTGGGATGTTGTAGCTGAAATCTGTGCACAGCAAGCTCCCACAATGGCCTGTTACAGGCAGAGACCCTTCTGCCTATCTTACTTGGCCTGTAGTGGCTCTCTGAACAAACAGCTGACTCAGTGCCATTCATCCATCTTCACCCCCACCTTCCGTTCCCAGCGAACAGTGTGATTCTCTGCACTGTGTATTGATTCAGGATGCTTCCAGCGCGCACACAGGCTATGCTTTCCGGCTCCAATGCCCCTGCCCTGCTAAAAAGACCATTTCTCCCATCGCTCTCGCTGTATTTGCTGATTTAGTTCAGACTTTTGTTCATGCCCATTGAGGAGATGTTGGCCTCGCTGGCCAGGCCATTAGTAATTGCTCACTCCGAGCCACAGCAGCATGAGTCTGGGGTACATGTGTAGGCCTCACTGGGTAAGGACGGCTGCTTCCTTCCCTAAAGGACGCTCGTGAACCCAGTAGGTTTTTTTTCCAACAACAGTTTCATGGTCGTTTGGACTTATAAATCCAGGTTTCTTTTTAGAGTAACTGAATTTAGCTGCTGTGGCAGGATTCAAACCTGGGTTCGTAGACGAGGGATAATGCCATCAGGCCGTTGGCTCCCCTCGGCTCTTACCATCTCACCCTGATCCTTGCGCGAGTGTAGAAATTTCTCCGAGTCCAGAGTCCACGGAAAACAGAAGGCTCAGAGCCAAGTACAAGGGAAGAAATCTGTGCTGCTCCAGAGACTGTAGTCGGGTTTTTGAAGTCATCCTGAATGGGCACCTGACCATGCATCGCTTCCCCTGATGGTCATACACTGCTAGGTTTGTAGCTAGCTTTTTGTATTCGGCCTTGTCACCCAGGTGGGTCTTTCTGTAAGCATTCTACCCTCTGGATGTTCCAGCTCCCCACACCTTCCTTTACCATTAACTGGAATGTTTCCTGCTCCGTCTCCTTTCAAAGGTTACAGTCACTTCCCTGAACATTTTGTTTCTCAAGCATCAGGATCAACGTGGACCTGAAGGCCTGGTGGATTCTCATCCACGACACCAAGCTGAGCTGCACCATCCTGTCTGTGTCCATCTTCTCCACGTCTGATCCGTTAGTTGAGCAGGGATCAAACCTGGGGCCTTCGGATGTTTGTTTATTTTGTGTTGTGCGGCACTGAAGGACACGTTGCAGCCTTTTTTGAACGTTCACTGCGTAAGTGGCACTTGCAGCAAATTTCCAAACCCCCAATCACTTCTGTTGAGAAGGACAGGGGCAGCAGGTACGAAGCAACACCGCCAGCGGCATGTTCCGTGTCCCACGCCATCCTGAGTCAGGCGTTCCTCACCGTCCCTTCGCTGTTGCTCGGTGCGAGTCCAGCCAGCTCCTTGCTGTGGTGCTCCGCAGGTACCTGCCCCAGAACCTGCAGCAGTGTAGGACGGGGATGGCCGGTGAATGCTGGCTTTCAGCAGCGGTGCCATCACCCTGAAAAAAAGTTTTGCCAAGAATTGCACACAGGCATTGCAGCCTGGTGGTCTAAACATTATCGTGTATCCTGTCGATGCGGGCATTGATCAGTGAGCGTGCTGATGGGCTGCAGTTCATTCAGGCTCAGTTACACTCCTGACTGAAGACCTTTACAGATTGCACTGTCCTGCTCAGTTTGAGAAATGGGCATGTAGCTCAGTTTCTGCCTGGCGTTAATCATTTCACACGTGATTTCTTTCCCCTCTCTCGTATGCCCGTAATTTGAGGGGGATAGGAACGAACGATCTGACAGTGAATAACCTAATATTTTGTTGCAGTGAATGTCTGGCAGCTTTGCCTCAAAATATATTTCAGCATTTCGTAGAAATGATTAAAAAGCATTTTTGGACGTTAATGTAGATTCTCTATAATGATCAGTGTGAGCAAATGAGGCTGCTCAGGCTATCTAATACCCACAAATAAACGAGTGGTACTCAGTCACTCTCTGCCTGTCCCTCCAATCACTGGACTCTTCCTCCCTTTTACAGCTGTCAAAAACAAAGTAACTATGGGTACCCACCTTTCACCCACACAGCCCCCATCACATTGGCTGGTCTGTGCTCTTTTCTCTCTGATTTTACAAGCTCTCAGGCAGTGATGCTCTACTGAGTGGTCACTCCATCTCCTCTCTTCACACAGTGAACTGCCTGGTTTCTGGCCCGAAACGTCAGCTTTTGTGCTCCTGAGATGCTGCTTGGCCTGCTGTGTTCATCCAGCCCCACGCTTTGTTATCTTGGATTCTCCAGCATCTGCAGTTCCCATTATCTCCGGTCTTCTTCCTGATTGGATTTGTCAGGCATGGGCCACCGCTCAGGGGCTAACACTGTTGACTGCGATTCCAAACATGAGCGATTCAGCTCACAATTGATGTCAGAAAACAGGAGGAGGCCATTCAGGCCCTCCAACCAGTTCTTCACTGAGATCATGGTGAATCTGTCACCCAGCTCCATATAGCTGCTTGTGCTCAAACCTGGAGAAGTTTTTATTTGTCAGATGTAAATGTTTTTGGACCGGGGTTAAAACTAGTAATGCCCTAATATCTCTTGACAATGATTAATCTGCCAATCCCTAGATAATTGTTAAAGTGACCTTATTTACTCCATCTGCTGTAAATCCAAACTAGAATTATTTCTTCAGGCTCTGCTTTACAGGAAATAAAACCTTTTGTTTCTTGACTCTCTCCTTGTCATAGCACTGTTAGGGTCCAGCTATCATTCTGGCCAGCTTTCACCTTGGGAGCTGCGATATCTTTCCAATGGTGTGGTGCCCAGGAGAGTCTCTGTGGTTTAACCCGGCGTGATGTGAGGCTGGAACTGAACACTTGGAGCTGCCACTGATTCCGAGCTGTGTCGGCTCCATCAGGCCAATGGAGAACAGCCTCAGTCATACTGGTGTGCAGGCACTTTGCCAGCCTGATCCGTGGAGATGATCCCTGGCTGCAGTACTGCATTAACACAGTGCCCTTTCTGGGAGCTGTGATGAGCTACGATCTTCAGCCCGACAGCTTTCACAGAAGTTGTAACAAACTTTTGGAACGCTGTTCAGAGGCTTCTCTCCCAGCAGTGTTGCGTCAGTGTTCCCAGAGTTTCTGTTGGCCAAGTGACAGACAGCACCGTGTGTGTTTATCTCTGTGTATATCTCTCTCTCTCTCTCTGTCTCTCTCTCGTGTCTGTGTGTGTGTGTCTGGCTGGCTGTCTCTCTTTCTCCATCCTCTTTCTCCCCCCCCCCCCCCCCCCCCCCCCCACCCCCTCAGGTGTGACAGTGCAGTTTGTTTATCTGAGCCATGCGAATGCCTGTTGGCGACAGGTGGAGTGTCAGTCCAAGTGCAGCTGTTTGACTTTGCCCCCTGAGCTGGGAATTAACCAGTTGTTACAATCGTGGGAGTTGCAGGGAATTCCCTGAGGATTTGTATCCCACCCAATCAGATCTTTTGTCTTGATTGTGTCCAGAGTCGGAGATTTCCTGGAACTTTGAGCTGAAGCCTGAGTGTATCCCTCTGTCTCCAGGTGAATGTCCTGCTCAAACCTCCATGTGGGGGTGACAGCGATGGGGTCAGGCAGTGGGGTGCTGTCGGAAGGTCTGGGGAACTCGATGGGCCGATTGGCCTCTTGCTGCAGGCTAGGGATTCAGTGATTATAATCAGGAGAAACTCTGATCCCATGCTATTGTGTGTAGGGGGTGGGTGGGGCAGGTGAGTGAAGTCTGATTAACATTTAACCCTCAGTCAATGATCCAGGAAGTGCCTGTGGGATCTTGCTGTGCGCAGGGGAGTAGTTTTGCTCCGATTCTGATATGACAGTAGTGACAGCACTCCTGTACAGGCCTCTTGAAGCTGTGTGAAGCTGCCCTACACATTCCCCTCTGCTCACCCTTCCTGCGTGAGGATTTTCTTGGCTGTTTCGAGTGTGCCATGGAGCATCATGGGCTTGTGAGATATCTGGGAGGTACCTTCGCACGTTCTCCTCAGTTACAGGTTCTATCCAAGTGAAATTCTTTGTGTCTTGGTGGGGACTCGGTGTGCAATAAGACAGAGGGAGTGAAGGTCACCCAGCAGCATTGGAAGGTAAACTGATGTGAGTTGGATACCAGTGATAGATCCCAGGGTATGGTTTCAGCATGAGGCCCCAATCTCCAGTCCTGGGTCGTATACGAGAGTTGACAGCAATGGAGCTGGAAATGGGGCTGCGGAGCACGTTAGACTGAGGGGGGGCGGTGGGCACAAGAGAGAGCAGAGCAGCCGAAATTTAATCCAGTAAGCATGTTAAACTCACTAAGAGGAGGTATTGGTCGCTGGGTGGACAAAGAGCAGGACGAAGAATTCATTGAAGTGCTTGTGCTTTTCAAAAGCTGCACAGATTAGCCGACTGTTCTCTGACAACTGAATGTGCCGTCGTGATAACAAAGTGTGGGGCTGGATGAACACAGCAGGCCAAGCAGCATCTCAGGAGCACAAAAGCTGACATTTCGGGCCTAGACCCTTCATCAGAGAGGGGGATGGGGAGAGGGAACTGGAATAAATAGGGAGAGGGGGGAGGCGGACTGAAGATGGAGAGAAAAGAAGATAGGTGGAGAGGAGAGTATAGGTGGGGAGGTAGGGAGGGGATAGGTCAGTCCAGGGAAGACGGACAGGTCAAGGAGGCGGGATGGGGTGGTAGGTAGGAAATGGAGGTGCGGCTTGAGGTGGGAGTAAGGGATGGGTGAGAGGAAGAACAGGTTAGGGAAGCGGAGACAGGCTGGGCTGGGTTGGCATCAGATCGCCCACGAGATGGCAGAGCAAGCTTGTGAGCAGAATGGCCTTCTCACTGTCTTGTTTGTGTGGAGCAGTATAACTGTGGAAGAGAGGCAGAGAGCAGCACAAATGCATTCACTGCTGTGTGGTTTGAGTAAATGTGAAGGGAGCTGTGAAAATGAGGATAGAACAGAAAAGAACAGAGGTGATTTTGTCGCAGAGTTTAAATCGCAAACGAATGGGATGGACCAGTTGGAAAGTGAGGGCATTAAAATACATGGTATTCCTTCTCCCGTTGCCCCCCCACCCCAATACACAAACACTGGGGCTGACGCTCGTGGGAATGAACTCCTGGAGTTCCCAGGGAGCAGGCAGATGACGTTGAAGGTGAGGTGAGTATGTCAGGCTGGAAACGGTGCTGGCCAAAACATTGAAACGGAAATGTGCGTTACTACGCCAACTCAGCAGGTCTGGCAGCATCTGCAGAGAGAGACAGAAACAGTGACCCTGCTTTGGAACTGAGCAGAACATTGGTAACGGTGCACTGGGGTTAGGCGCAGACACATAGGGCCTGAGCCACAGGGTCTGTCTGTGCGATGTTATTAATTCAGTGTCAGATCACTCAGGTACACTTTATGCAACGGCAGACATTCTAGCCCCTTGTTAGAAAGGGTCTGCAGTTTACCTATAAGTAAAGTTGTAAGAAAAGTAGTAAATAATTCAAGCCAGGTATTTGTGTAAGAAGCCACAATCAGGTTGTTTGTCAGGGGAGGTGGGGTGAAGTGGCTTTGAATGAACACCCAATATTAACTCGAACTGGAGTTGACACTAAGCACATTGCAGCAGTCATTGTAACTCGCTGAGCCCATTGTTGCTTTGTTCGCCTTCTCCTGTTCCCTTTGCTTTACCTTTATGGGTGTTTTTTTCTTGAATGGCTTGACCTTGCGAAGCTCCAAATCTGACCTGCTGTGTTTTCTCTCTCTTTCTCTCTCTCTCTGTTTTGATTTCTCTCATCTCTCTCCAGAATGCGTCTGGACGCGATGACCTTAATGAGGCTGAACCCCCTAAGAAACTTGTATTGGGAAAGAACACATTTAATCAGGTGACAATACCTCGCGACATTGTGACTGACTATATCGACGGGCCGCCCGCCTTGTTCAAACGCCACCAAATTGCCCACCATGGAGCTGGTGTTTTGAAGCCGGGGAGGGAGGATTCCAGCCACTTTGAACACTGTGTCCTCAAAGCAACCCATTTAGCGTGAACTTCCTGTCAAGTGTTGACCAGCTAGCTGTGATCTAACCTGCTGGTTAAGACACGGGCTGTGCAAACCAATGAACTATTCGTGCTGAGGGAATGAGGTCAGAGTGTTTGCTTTGCACGTGGCCGCTTGCAGAGCCTCCTCAAGTTGAAATTATCCTCTCGTACCCCAGTCTTTATCTTCAAACGCTGTGTTGCTCCAGCTACAGCCTCTGCTCTGCCACCCACTGCACCTCTCAGCCTGTTATATCGCCGCCCCCCCCCCCCCTCCCCCCGTCAAACAACCATTCACTTTACAATGCAGCACGTTTGTTTTCCTCCTGCAAGACCCTGGATAAAAATCTCTTGGACTGAGCTTTTCAAATTCGTCCAACCCCTCCTTTCTCCTCCCTGTCTCCGCCTGCTTTTCCCATCTATCTGCTGTGTGCCTGTGAAACTGCCGCAGGTTGATACTTGTACCTTCTCTCAATACTAGAAAAAAATACTGCTGCACCTAACCAGAATTCTGTTTCTCTAAAGAACAAACTCTCATTCCTTTCCAGACGAAACTCAGCAATGGCACGCCGAGCATGATACCAACGAAGCAGCATGCACCATCGACCAGCTATGAGAAACAGAAGGAGCAGTGTGTAAAATACTTCGACCAGTGGACTGAAACCGATCAGGTGGAATTTGTCGAGAACCTGATATCCCGAATGTGTCACTACCAACACGGGCACATCAACTCTTACCTTAAGCCCATGCTTCAGAGGGACTTCATCACGGTGCTGCCAGGTACACACAGGGAGGAGAGGGACAGTGAACACCACCCAACTCACGTGGGACTCCATGCCCATGCCCGTCATCCCAAACACTCCATTCGCCTGTCGTGCCTGTGCTGGCTCTTTTGAACAAACGTTCCGTTGGTTCCTCTTTCTGCACAGCTTTGTAGATCTTTTCCTTTTCAACGTGGTCTCCCAATCCCTTCGATAGTTAGCGTTGACTCAGCTCCCTATCAAGCAAAGCATTCTCATCACAGCAACTCTCTCACTGCGTTTAACAAGTGAATCCTCCTCACCTGCCCCCAGCATCTGAGTTCTTTTAGAATTTACCAGGACCCCCTCTCCTCTGGTCACCTGATCCTGCTGCCAATACAAACACCATGACCTGAAACCCCCTGTCATTTCACACAGCTCTGAAAGTTCCTGTTAACTTTGCCCAGGCCAACAAGCACAGCGCCAGTCTTGATCCGAATGGTAGCATCCAGACTTGGGCACGGTGATCGATCTGAAGATGAACCATGTAGCTACAGTGGTTTAGCATCATCATCTTGTATCTTCGGCCCCATTTGAGGTCACTGTTGATAAAACCTTTCCATAACCTTCTGAACACAGTGTCTTTCTCCATGCCACTTGAAAGGGCATAGAAAAGATTTCCAATGCTCTTGGCAGGGTTGTGGGGGGAGTGGGTTTGAGCTTTGGGCAGAGGCTGAATACACTGGGGCCGTTTACCCCGGAGTGTTGGGGGCTGAAGGGCAGTTTTTAAGACCATGAGGGGCACGGATTAGATGAATAACCAAAGTCTTTTCCCCAGGGTAGGGGAATCCAAAACTACAGGTTTAAGGTGAGAGGGGGGAGGATTTAAAAGGGGCTTGAGGGGCACTTTTTCTCAAGTAGAGGGTGGAATGAGCTGCCAGAGGAAGTGGTGGAGGCTGGTAGAGCGACATCATTTAAAAGGCAGCTGGATGGGAAGGGTTCAGAGGGATACGGGTCTGGATACTAATTTAGGATATCGGGTCGACGTGGATGAGTTGGACTGAAGGACCCGTTTCTGTGCTGCCCAGCCCTATGACTCTGTTATGTCCAGTTTACAATTTGGCCTGTACTGCTTTTGTCAAAAGAACAAAGGTCTTAGAAAATTGGAAGTTGGGAAGGGGACCAAGAGAGATTGCGATGATTTGTGGATTTAAGATGGAAACTGACAGTGAGGTAACCCAAGTTCTCAGACAGAGTGATCATCCTGCCCACAACAACACTTCCCAAAATAGCAGAAAGTAGCACCAGAAGCTGCAAATCCACACAGACATTGGTGGGAATTAGTTCAGAACCATCCAAATTCCGGGCTGTGGAACTAACTGCTAGGCTCTTGTGTAAACGTCCAGCACGAATATAGATCACTTTACGGCTTCTGCTGCAGATTTTTAAAATTTGAGGTGATAGACAATTAGAAAATAGATGCCACGAGCAGGCTATTCACCTCTTTGAGCCTGCACCACCATTCAGTGTGACCACAGCTGATTATACAATCTCAGTATCCCACTCCCACTTTCTCTGCTTGATTCCCTTTAGCCACAAGGGCCACATCCAGCCCCCTCTTGAATATATCTAATGAACTGACCACAACAGCTTCACAAATCTCTGAGTGAGGGAATTCTTCCTCATTTCACTCCTGAATGACTTACCCTTTATTCTTAGACTGTGACCCCTCGTTCTGGACTTCCCCAGCACTGGGAGTATCCTTCCCACATCGACCCTGCCCAGTCTCATCAGGATTTTATATCCTTCTATGAGATAGCTCCCTCATTCTTCTAAATTCCAGTGAGTGCAAGCCCAGTCGATTCTAGTCTTTCCTCAAATGCCAGTCCTCCTCTCCCGAGAATCAGTCTGGGGATCCCTCGCTGGACTCCCTGGTCAGTAAGAATCTGAGGAAATCCAGCGAGATTTTCATGAACTTGGGAGAGGTGATGGAAAGGAATGGAGTATGGTCACAGATCAGACCTGACTTTGTTCAATGGTGTAGAAGGTCTGAGGGGCTGAATGGCCTTGCTGTGGACTGTGGTGGCCTCTGCCCAGACTTTATAACACAGGAGACATTGGTGTTTAGGGCCCAAGTCTGTGCCAACACCCAGCATCAGTGAGAGGCTCAGGGTCTGCTGATGGATTGGGGTTAGTTGGAGCTGAGCCCCATGCTTAGGTTAAGCTGGTGCACTGCCTCAGTTGGTTCATTCTCACCTTGTCTTGTGTCTCGTTGTGCAGCCCGTGGCCTGGACCACATTGCAGAGAACATCCTGTCGTTCCTGGATGCCCGCTCCCTGTGTGCCGCTGAGCTGGTCTGTAAGGAGTGGTACCGGGTCATATCCGACGGGATGCTCTGGAAGAAACTGATGGAGCGAATGGTGCGCACGGATTCCCTCTGGAAGGGGTTATCAGAGAGGAGGGGATGGTAAGGACTGCGGTTCGGGCTGGGGTCTGCAGGCTGCTGGGAGGGGAGGGGAGAGGATGGTAAGGACTGCAGTTGGGGTCGGGGTCTGCAGGCTGCTGGGAGGGGAGGGGATGGTAAGGATTGCGGTTGGGGTCGGGGTCTGCAGGCTGCTGGGAGGGGAGGGGATGGTAAGGATTGCGGTTGGGGTCGGGGTCTGCAGGCTGCTGGGAGGGGAGAGGATGGTGGAGGGGAGAGGAGGGGAGGGGATGGTAAGGACTGCAGCTGGGGTCGGGGTCTGCAGGCTGCTGGGAGGGGAGAGGATGGTGGAGGGGAGGGGAGGGGATGGTAAGGACTGCGGCTGGGTTTGGGGTCTGCAGGCTGCTGGGAGAGTGCCTGATTGAGGAGATGCCGGGATGTCTCCTGTTGTACAGCCTCTCACTGATTCTCATGTATGTAACTGATGCAGAATTAAACTGATGCTCATCAAAGGTCAAATGAGGGTCTGAATCCTTCCCATCCTCCCTCTCTCGGACCCAGAGCCTCTGTGTTGCTGGAGCTTGGCAATGTCATACCACACTGTTTGGAGCTGGTGGGGCTTGTACCCAGGGCTTCTGGCCCAGAGTTGCCACAGTGGGAGTCTCCCTACACGATCCCTCCGAGGGTCAGGATATTATTCTGCGTGAAATGAACAAGAGCTGGAATGCGGAGAAGTGAGGGGGTTGATTTATGACTTGCCCTGGCTATTTGTTGCACTGCACATTCAGAGGAGAAACTTTCTTGGTCTGGCTTTGATCATTAAAGCTGCTGTGTGTCTGTTCTGAGGAAGGGTCAGTCCACCTGAAACGTTAACTGTGATTTCTCTCCACAGATGCTGTCAGACCTGCTGAGCGTCTCCAGCAATTTCTGTTTATGTTGATGATGATGTAGAAGTGGTTAACGGCCTGAGTTTGGAACGTGAACATAACCCCAAACACGTACCTGCTGAAGGCCAAAGAGAGGGTTTCTGCTTGCAGACATTGACTGCAGAGTGGAGAGGGGTCAAAAGCTTCTGTACCACAAGGCTTCGTTCTTGACAGCAAAAAAAAATGGAGGAAGCATCGCAGTGCTCGAGGTCTACAGCATGGAAACAGGTCCTTCTGCCCAGCCTGTCCATGCCCTGCTCAGTTTTCACAATTTCAGCTAGTCCCGTGTACCTGTCTTTGGTCCATATCCCTTCGTACCTATTCCCCATCCATGTCTCTGTCCAAATGCTTGTCAGCAGGGAGATCTCTTTGACCTTTTTAATTGAAAAGCCACCCTTCAAACTCCAAACAACTCGGTATGAAGCTGCTGGAACACTTGCGAGCAGTGATATCTGTGGTTGATGTTTACATCTATTGCCTGTGCGTTTTTGTCTTCAGTGAATCAATCAGTTATAATATGGCTACAGATAACTGGCCGGGTGCTCCCTCTCTGCGATAAAGTGCAGTCACTGTTTTTGATCAAAGTGGCAGAGATTCTCGTGTCAAAACGTAGATCCTCATGAACCTTTTTACGTTGCAGGATCCAGTATCTGTTCAAAAACAAGCCCTCTGATGGAATGTTGCCTCCAGATTCCTTCTACAGATCACTGTATCCCCAGATCATACAGGACATTGAGGTAAGAGGTAGCTGCTTTGTCATTGAGAAAACTGAGTTTTGTTGAAAGAAGTGGGTGTTTGCGTGTCACTGCACAGAAACGCAGCCAATTGATTTCAGCAAGATCTCCCAAAGGAGTTGACAGAGCAATGGCCAGACCTCCCTCAGATGTTGGCTCTGGGATGAAGCAAGGAAGAATTCCCCAGCTGTTATCCACCTCCAATATGGCAGCATTCTCACAGTACTGCATCGGCATTGCTCAACTCTCTGGAATGGAATTTGAAATTGCAGTCCTCAAACTCAGCAGGGAGAAGGGGTGGCGATGTGGGATGGGGTTTTTGCTGGACTTGACGAATAAGGGATGGTATTCTGCATTGCTCCACAGCAGGGTCATTCACGTCCCTTCTCCAGATCTCAGTCCCCATTTCCTCTCAAACGGCCTGTGTGTGAGGTGTTCAGCAGTAAGTAGTTCTGACAGTCGTACAGGGGATAGGAAGATAGCAGACCATGGTAAGATAACAAGGTGTAGAGCTGGATGAGCACAGCAGGCCAAGCAGCATCAGAGCAGCAGGAAAGCTGACGTTTCGGGCCTCTCCATTTTCTGAAGAAGGGTCTCGGCCCGAAGCATCAGCTTTCCTGCTCCTCTGATGCTGCTTGGCCTGCTGTGTTCATCCAGCTCTACACCTTGTTATCTCAGATTCTCCAGCATCTGCAGTTCCTACTGTCTCTAACAGACCATGGTGTTGTGCAAGCAGATGGGAGCAGTCAGGAATTGTCAGTGAAAGCAAAATACTGTGGCTGCTGCAAACCTGCAGTTATGAAAAGCTACAGAATGGAAAGAGTAGCTTGAGCAGAGAGAGCGAGAGGAAGAGCTCACGCTCTGCATTATTGATGGTATGTCAGCAGTGGGTGGACATAAAATATAGAACAGTACGGGCCCTTCAGCCCATGATGTTGTGCCGAACTTTTACCCTAATCCTAAGGTCTATCTAACCTCCACCCCTACCTTATACTATCATCCATATGCCTATCTTGTAGCCGTTTAAATGTCCCTAATGAGGCTGACTCCACTACCCTCTTTAGCCATGCAGCCCCGACCACTCTGAGTAAAGAACCTACCTCCGACGTCTACCGTGTATCCACCTCCACTCACTTTAAAACTATGTCCCCTTGTAATAGCTACCTCCATCCAAGGAAAAAGTCTCTGGCTGTCCACTCTATCTATATCTCTGGTCATTTTGTACACCTCTATCAAGTCACCTCTCGTCCTTTCTCGTTCTAAAGAGAAAGCTCGAGCCCTCTCAACCTTTCCTCGTAAGACCTTCCCTCCATTCCAGGCAACGTCCTGGTAAGTCTCCTCTGCACCTTTTCCAATGCTTCCGCATCTTTCCTGTAATGAGGCGACCAGAATTGGACACAATACTCCAGATGTGGCCGAACCAGGCTTTTGTGTAGCTGGAGCATAAATTCACGGCTCTTGAACTCAATCCCTCTATTAATGAAAGCTAACACACCATGCGCCTTCTTAACAACTTCTATCCACCTGGGTGGCACCTCTCGGGGAACTATGAACATGAACCTCAAGATCCCTCTGTTCCCCCACACTGCCAAGAATCTTTCCGTTAACCCTGTATTCTGCTTTCAGGTTTGACCCTCCAAAATCAATCACCTCACACTTTTCAGGGTTAAACTCCATCTGCCACTTCTCAGCCCAACTCTGCATCCTATCAATGTCCCTTTGTAACCTAGACCAGCCCTCTGCACTATCCACAACTCGACCCACCTCTGTATCATCTGCAAACTTGCTAATCCACTCATCCACTACTTCATCCAAATCATTTCCAAAAATCACAAATAGAAGAGGACCCAGAACAGATCCTTGTGGTACACCACTCGTAACTGAGCACCATGTAGAACATTTTCCATCCACTACCGCCCTTTGTCTCCTCAGGGCCAGCCAATTCTGAATCCAATCTGCTTCACTTCCCCCTATCCCATGCCTCCTTACCTTCTGCATGAGCCTACCATGGGGAACCTTACCAAACGCCTTACTTAAATCCATATATACCACATCTATTGCTCCACCTTCATCCATGTGTTTGGGTCACCTCTTCAAAGAATTCAGTAAGGTTTGCAAAGAATGATCTAGCCCTCACAAATCCATGCTGACTGTCAGGAATCACGCGGAGTTGGGGATTTTAACCATTTTGAGTTGGGGTAAAGGTTGCTGATGACTTTGAGCAAGAGACAGGTCAGTGATGGGTTGAAGAGATTGAATAACACAAGCCGATTGCACACGCGACCTGTGACCAGATAAACGCTTGTGTCTCCTTTCAGACCATTGAATCCAACTGGAGGTGTGGGCACCATGGTTTACAGCGTATACACTGCCACAGCGAAACTAGCAAAGGTGTCTATTGTTTACAGTACGATGATGAGAAAATCATCAGTGGTCTACGAGACAACACTATCAAGGTACGTGCACCAGCCAGGGAACGGGGGAGTGTTTACCGATGGTCTGAATGCAGTCAGTCACCAGTCTGGGCGAACTGAGGAGCCCCTGAGCTGGGGAATTGGGAATGACACTGAACTGTAACCGCATGGTGATTTCTGATTGTTTCCTCCTCAGATCTGGGATAAGAACACGCTGGAATGTAAGAATGTTCTTACAGGACACACTGGCTCTGTGCTGTGTCTACAGTATGATGACAAAGTGATTATCACTGGTTCCTCAGACTCCACAGTCAGGTGTGTGCAGCTTTTTATTTGCAGAAGTTGGCTAAGTGTGGCCCTTGGCATCGCTGCTGTGTACAAACCAGGCTGGGTGTAGACAGGGAGTGACTGGATGAGCCCCTGCTGAGTTTTCTTAACTTCATTATTGTCAGCTTTTTGATGAGCAGCCAAGTTGAGTTTAACGTGGGTGCTGGAGTTTGGCTCATAGTCAGGTCAGTCCCAGTCTCAGTGGGTGCTGGAGTTTGGCTCATAGTCAGGTCAGTCCCAGTCTCAGCGGGTGCTGGAGTTTGGCTCGTAGTCAGGTCAGTCCCAGCCTCAGTGGGTGCTGGAGTTTGGCTCGTAGTCAGGTCAGTCCCAGTCTCAGTGGGTGCTGGAGTTTGGCTCGTAGTCAGGTCAGTCCCAGCCTCAGTGGGTGCTGGAGTTTGGCTCGTAGTCAGGTCAGTCCCAGTCTCAGTGGGTGCTGGAGTTTGGCTCGTAGTCAGGTCAGTCCCAGTCTCAGTGGGTGCTGGAGTTTGGCTCGTAGTCAGGTCAGTCCCAGTCTCAGTGGGTGCTGGAGTTTGGCTCGTAGTCAGGTCAGTCCCAGTCTCAGTGGGTGCTGGAGTTTGGCTCATAGTCAGGTCAGTCCCAGTCTCAGCGGGTGCTGGAGTTTGGCTCGTAGTCAGGTCAGTCCCAGCCTCAGTGGGTGCTGGAGTTTGGCTCGTAGTCAGGTCAGTCCCAGTCTCAGTGGGTGCTGGAGTTTGGCTCGTAGTCAGGTCAGTCCCAGCCTCAGTGGGTGCTGGAGTTTGGCTCGTAGTCAGGTCAGTCCCAGTCTCAGTGGGTGCTGGAGTTTGGCTCGTAGTCAGGTCAGTCCCAGTCTCAGTGGGTGCTGGAGTTTGGCTCGTAGTCAGGTCAGTCCCAGTCTCAGTGGGTGCTGGAGTTTGGCTCGTAGTCAGGTCAGTCCCAGCCTCAGTGGGTGCTGGAGTTTGGCTCGTAGTCAGGTCAGTCCCAGCCTCAGTGGGTGCTGGAGAAGGTTTACGGGGCTGGAGTACTTTATGGTGTTGCTATTTCTCAGTGATATGCGCTGCTTGACAGCAGTGAGGGTGCACTGTGTGACTGACTAGAGGGTCATTCTGAGCACAGTGACTCATCCTTTCATAGTCAAGCTCCTCCAGGTAAAAGGGTCTGTGTTTCAACTACAGCAATACTGTTGTTATTCTCTTTCTGTGTCTGCGTGTGTGTGTGTCGCTCTCTTTCTCTCTCTCTTTCTCTTTCTCTCTCTCTGTGTCTCTCTCTCTCTCTCTCTCTCTCTCTCTCTCTCTGTCTCTCACTCTCTGTCTCTCTGTCTCTCTCTCTCTCTGTCTCTCTCTCTCTCTCTCTGTGTCTCTCTCTCTCTCTCTGTGTCTCTCTCTCTCTCTCTGTGTCTCTCTCTCTCTCTCTGTGTCTCTCTCTCTCTCTGTGTCTCTCTCTCTCTCTGTGTCTCTCTGTCTCTCTCTCTCTCTCTGTCTCTCTCTCTGTCTCTCTCTGTCTCTCTCTGTCTCTCTCTGTCTCTCTCTCTGTCTCTCTCTCTGTCTCTCTCTCTGTCTCTCTCTCTGTCTCTCTCTCTGTGTCTCTCTCTGTGTCTCTCTCTGTGTCTGTCTCTCTGTCTCTCTCTCTGTCTCTCTCTCTGTCTCTCTCTCTGTCTCTCTCTCTGTCTCTCTCTCTGTCTCTCTCTCTGTCTCTCTCTCTCTCTGTCTCTCTCTCTCTCTCTGTCTCTCTCTCTCTCTCTGTCTCTCTCTCTCTCTCTGTCTCTCTCTCTCTCTCTCTGTCTCTCTCTCTGTCTCTGTCTCTCTCTCTGTCTCTGTCTCTGTCTCTGTCTCTGTCTCTGTCTCTCTCTCTCTCTCTGTCTCTCTCTCTGTCTCTCTCTCTGTCTCTCTCTCTGTCTCTCTCTCTGTCTCTCTCTCTCGCGCGCGCTCTGTCCCTGCTAACCCCCAGCTCCTCACCTCTTTTTCCCACCCCGAGCGGAATGCCTCTGGTTGACCACTGTTGCTGTCTGTTGGGTTTGACCATTGCAGAGTGTGGGACGTTGGAACGGGTGAGATGTTAAATACATTGATCCATCACTGTGAAGCTGTGCTCCATCTGCGTTTCACCAATGGAATGATGGTCACCTGCTCCAAGGATCGATCCATCGCGGTGTGGGATATGAGCACGTCCACAGACATCACTTTACGCAGGGTCCTGGTCGGTCACAGGGCAGCTGTCAACGTTGTCGATTTCGATGATAAGTACATTGTATCGGCTTCAGGAGATCGGACGATCAAAGTGAGATCCATTCTGTTGTTCCTGTCTTTTGGTGTCCGTCTATCCTTTCCCATTCTCTCCCAGATGGGTACCATTTCTTCAAACACCAAGAGCTCATTCAGGCCCTCCAGCTTGCTCTGTTGCTCCCGGCTCACTGAGATACCCCCTTCATTTGCTCATCCTGGTTTGAATGCTGAGTATAGACTGTGTGCGACCAGATGGCTGCCCACTAACCAACTCTTGGCTCTGCCTTTGCAATCAGCACCTTATTAGACCAGCACCTCCAGGCACTGACTTGTTTCAGGACCATCACAAATTCCCTCTCTGCAGCCCTCAGCTCCCAGCTTTGATCACTCCGTTCTCCCAACGTTTTCCCACTAGGAAGAGTTCCAAGAGTCCGTTGGGACCTGGAAGGTGGCCCATTTTGTAGAGTGCTACATTGGCCAAGCTCCCGCGCTGGTTTCAGTCTGTACCTGCCCACATGAGGCGAAAGTGAATGGCCTTTGGCCTGAGTATGATGCAGCAGAGAGGAAATTGTCAGAATGCGTCCAGTTCTCCTGCACAGTCAGTTCATCCTGTGTGTAACATGGTCAGGAAACTGCCAAAACCAGTGACAAGATACAAACCAGATTAACCCTTCAGCTGGTTTCGGGTCAGAGACAAATATTGGCTCAGGACACCGAGCAAGCTGTCTGAAACGTGTACGTTTTGACACCTAGTGTGAGATAGCAAATGCTGACAGGGCAGAGTGCTCTTGTTTGCTCAGAATCAGTGCCTACGTTTGTGGGAACAGACTCGCCTGAGTTTACGAGCCAAGGCCATTATCCAGCTCTCTCTGTATCGAAACTGCAGCAGCTCTTAGACGTTTGCTGCTTTCTGTTCGTTCTTTCATTTATCAGTACTATCCCAACCTCAGTGCGAATGTTCCTTCTGATATTTCTCCTCACTTCAGATTCCCTCCTGATAGTTGAAGGACTGAACACTTGCTGTTTGTGTTGTTGTAAACTGTTCTGGCAGCTTCACCTCCTTCTCATCTCTCCTCTCTCTCTCTCTCTCTCTCTCTCTGTCTCGCTCTCTCTGTGTGTCTCTCTCACTCTCTCTCTGTGTGTCTCTCTCGCGCTCTCTCTCTGTGTGTCTCTCTCGCGCTCTCTCTCTGTGTGTCTCTCTCGCGCTCTCTCTCTGTGTGTCTCTCTCGCGCTCTCTCTCTGTGTGTCTCTCTCGCGCTCTCTCTCTGTGTGTCTCTCTCGCGCTCTCTCTCTGTGTGTCTCTCTCGCGCTCTCTCTCTGTGTGTCTCTCTCGCGCTCTCTCTCTGTGTGTCTCTCTCGCGCTCTCTCTCTGTGTGTCTCTCTCGCGCTCTCTCTCGCGCTCTCTCTCTGTGTGTCTCTCTCGCGCTCTCTCTCTGTGTGTCTCTCTCGCGCTCTCTCTCTGTGTGTCTCTCTCGCGCTCTCTCTCTGTGTGTCTCTCTCGCGCTCTCTCTCTGTGTGTCTCTCTCGCGCTCTCTCTCTGTGTGTCTCTCTCGCGCTCTCTCTCTGTGTGTCTCTCTCGCGCTCTCTCTCTGTGTGTCTCTCTCGCGCTCTCTCTCTGTGTGTCTCTCTCGCGCTCTCTCTCTGTGTGTCTCTCTCGCGCTCTCTCTCTGTGTGTCTCTCTCTCTCGCTCTCTCTCTCTGTGTCTCTCTCGCTCTCTCTCTGTGTGTCTCTCTCGCTCTCTCTCTCTGTGTGTCTCTCTCGCTCTCTCTCTGTGTGTCTCTCTCTCGCTCTCTCTCTCTCTCTGTCTCTCTCTCGCTCTCTCTCTCTCTGTGTCTCTCTCGCACTCTCTCTCTGTGTCTCTCTCGCTCTCTCTCTCTCTGTGTCTCTCTCGCTCTCTCTCTCTGTGTCTCTCTCGCTCTCTCTCTCTGTGTCTCTCTCGCTCTCTCTCTGTGTCTCTCTCGCTCTCTCTCTCTGTGTGTCTCTCTCGCTCTCTCTCTCTCTGTGTGTCTCTCTCGCTCTCTCTCTCTGTGTGTCTCTCTCGCTCTCTCTCTCTGTGTGTCTCTCTCGCTCGCTCTCTCTGTGTGTCTCTCTCGCTCGCTCTCTCTGTGTGTCTCTCTCGCTCGCTTTCTCTGTGTGTCTCTCTCGCTCTCTCTCTCTCTGTGTGTCTCTCTCTGTGTGTCTCTCTCTGTGTGTCTCTCTCTGTGTGTCTCTCTCGCTCTCTCTCTCGCCTCTCTCTCTCTCTCTCTCTCTCGCTCTCTCTCTCGCTCTCTCTCTCGCTCTCTCTCTCGCTCTCTCTCTCGCTCTCTCTCTCGCTCTCTCTCTCGCTCTCTCTCTCGCTCTCTCTCTCGCTCTCTCTCTCGCTCTCTCTCTCGCTCTCTCTCTGTGTCTCTCTCGCTCTCTCTCTGTGTCTCTCTCGCTCTCTCTCTGTGTCTCTCTCGCTCTCTCTCTGTGTCTCTCTCGCTCTCTCTCTGTGTCTCTCTCGCTCTCTCTCTGTGTCTCTCTCGCTCTCTCTCTCTGTGTCTCTCTCGCTCTCTCTCTCTGTGTCTCTCTCGCTCTGCCTGTGTGTCTCTCTCGCTCTGCCTGTGTGTCTCTCTCGCTCTGCCTGTGTGTCTCTCTCGCTCTGCCTGTGTGTCTCTCTCGCTCTGCCTGTGTGTCTCTCTCGCTCTGCCTGTGTGTCTCTCTCGCTCTGCCTGTGTGTCTCTCTCGCTCTGCCTGTGTGTCTCTCTCGCTCTGCCTGTGTGTCTCTCTCGCTCTGCCTGTGTGTCTCTCTCGCTCTGCCTGTGTGTCTCTCTCGCTCTGCCTGTGTGTCTCTCTCGCTCTGCCTGTGTGTCTCTCTCGCTCTGCCTGTGTGTCTCTCTCGCTCTGCCTGTGTGTCTCTCTCGCTCTGCCTGTGTGTCTCTCTCGCTCTGCCTGTGTGTCTCTCTCGCTCTGCCTGTGTGTCTCTCTCGCTCTGCCTGTGTGTCTCTCTCGCTCTGCCTGTGTGTCTCTCTCGCTCTGCCTGTGTGTCTCTCTCGCTCTGCCTGTGTGTCTCTCTCGCTCTGCCTGTGTGTCTCTCTCGCTCTGCCTGTGTGTCTCTCTCGCTCTGCCTGTGTGTCTCTCTCGCTCTGCCTGTGTGTCTCTCTCGCTCTGCCTGTGTGTCTCTCTCGCTCTGCCTGTGTGTCTCTCTCGCTCTGCCTGTGTGTCTCTCTCGCTCTGCCTGTGTGTCTCTCTCGCTCTGCCTGTGTGTCTCTCTCGCTCTGCCTGTGTGTCTCTCTCGCTCTGCCTGTGTGTCTCTCTCGCTCTGCCTGTGTGTCTCTCTCGCTCTGCCTGTGTGTCTCTCTCGCTCTGCCTGTGTGTCTCTCTCGCTCTGCCTGTGTGTCTCTCTCGCTCTGCCTGTGTGTCTCTCTCGCTCTGCCTGTGTGTCTCTCTCGCTCTGCCTGTGTGTCTCTCTCGCTCTGCCTGTGTGTCTCTCTCGCTCTGCCTGTGTGTCTCTCTCGCTCTGCCTGTGTGTCTCTCTCGCTCTGCCTGTGTGTCTCTCTCGCTCTGCCTGTGTGTCTCTCTCGCTCTGCCTGTGTGTCTCTCTCGCTCTGCCTGTGTGTCTCTCTCGCTCTGCCTGTGTGTCTCTCTCGCTCTGCCTGTGTGTCTCTCTCGCTCTGCCTGTGTGTCTCTCTCGCTCTGCCTGTGTGTCTCTCTCGCTCTGCCTGTGTGTCTCTCTCGCTCTGCCTGTGTGTCTCTCTCGCTCTGCCTGTGTGTCTCTCTCGCTCTGCCTGTGTGTCTCTCTCGCTCTGCCTGTGTGTCTCTCTCGCTCTGCCTGTGTGTCTCTCTCGCTCTGCCTGTGTGTCTCTCTCGCTCTGCCTGTGTGTCTCTCTCGCTCTGCCTGTGTGTCTCTCTCGCTCTGCCTGTGTGTCTCTCTCGCTCTGCCTGTGTGTCTCTCTCGCTCTGCCTGTGTGTCTCTCTCGCTCTGCCTGTGTGTCTCTCTCGCTCTGCCTGTGTGTCTCTCTCGCTCTGCCTGTGTGTCTCTCTCGCTCTGCCTGTGTGTCTCTCTCGCTCTGCCTGTGTGTCTCTCTCGCTCTGCCTGTGTGTCTCTCTCGCTCTGCCTGTGTGTCTCTCTCGCTCTGCCTGTGTGTCTCTCTCGCTCTGCCTGTGTGTCTCTCTCGCTCTGCCTGTGTGTCTCTCTCGCTCTGCCTGTGTGTCTCTCTCGCTCTGCCTGTGTGTCTCTCTCGCTCTGCCTGTGTGTCTCTCTCGCTCTGCCTGTGTGTCTCTCTCGCTCTGCCTGTGTGTCTCTCTCGCTCTGCCTGTGTGTCTCTCTCGCTCTGCCTGTGTGTCTCTCTCGCTCTGCCTGTGTGTCTCTCTCGCTCTGCCTGTGTGTCTCTCTCGCTCTGCCTGTGTGTCTCTCTCGCTCTGCCTGTGTGTCTCTCTCGCTCTGCCTGTGTGTCTCTCTCGCTCTGCCTGTGTGTCTCTCTCGCTCTGCCTGTGTGTCTCTCTCGCTCTGCCTGTGTGTCTCTCTCGCTCTGCCTGTGTGTCTCTCTCGCTCTGCCTGTGTGTCTCTCTCGCTCTGCCTGTGTGTCTCTCTCGCTCTGCCTGTGTGTCTCTCTCGCTCTGCCTGTGTGTCTCTCTCGCTCTGCCTGTGTGTCTCTCTCGCTCTGCCTGTGTGTCTCTCTCGCTCTGCCTGTGTGTCTCTCTCGCTCTGCCTGTGTGTCTCTCTCGCTCTGCCTGTGTGTCTCTCTCGCTCTGCCTGTGTGTCTCTCTCGCTCTGCCTGTGTGTCTCTCTCGCTCTGCCTGTGTGTCTCTCTCGCTCTGCCTGTGTGTCTCTCTCGCTCTGCCTGTGTGTCTCTCTCGCTCTGCCTGTGTGTCTCTCTCGCTCTGCCTGTGTGTCTCTCTCGCTCTGCCTGTGTGTCTCTCTCGCTCTGCCTGTGTGTCTCTCTCGCTCTGCCTGTGTGTCTCTCTCGCTCTGCCGTGTGTCTCTCTCCGTGTGTCTCTCTCCGTGTGTCTCTCTCCGTGTGTCTCTCTCCGTGTGTCTCTCTCCGTGTGTCTCTCTCCGTGTGTCTCTCTCCGTGTGTCTCTCTCCGTGTGTCTCTCTCCGTGTGTCTCTCTCCGTGTGTCTCTCTCCGTGTGTCTCTCTCCGTGTGTCTCTCTCCGTGTGTCTCTCTCCGTGTGTCTCTCTCCGTGTGTCTCTCTCCGTGTGTCTCTCTCCGTGTGTCTCTCTCCGTGTGTCTCTCTCCGTGTGTCTCTCTCCGTGTGTCTCTCTCCGTGTGTCTCTCTCCGTGTGTCTCTCTCCGTGTGTCTCTCTCCGTGTGTCTCTCTCCGTGTGTCTCTCTCCGTGTGTCTCTCTCCGTGTGTCTCTCTCCGTGTGTCTCTCTCCGTGTGTCTCTCTCCGTGTGTCTCTCTCCGTGTGTCTCTCTCCGTGTGTCTCTCTCCGTGTGTCTCTCTCCGTGTGTCTCTCTCCGTGTGTCTCTCTCCGTGTGTCTCTCTCCGTGTGTCTCTCTCCGTGTGTCTCTCTCCGTGTGTCTCTCTCCGTGTGTCTCTCTCCGTGTGTCTCTCTCCGTGTGTCTCTCTCCGTGTGTCTCTCTCCGTGTGTCTCTCTCCGTGTGTCTCTCTCCGTGTGTCTCTCTCCGTGTGTCTCTCTCCGTGTGTCTCTCTCCGTGTGTCTCTCTCCGTGTGTCTCTCTCCGTGTGTCTCTCTCCGTGTGTCTCTCTCCGTGTGTCTCTCTCCGTGTGTCTCTCTCCGTGTGTCTCTCTCCGTGTGTCTCTCTCCGTGTGTCTCTCTCCGTGTGTCTCTCTCCGTGTGTCTCTCTCCGTGTGTCTCTCTCCGTGTGTCTCTCTCCGTGTGTCTCTCTCCGTGTGTCTCTCTCCGTGTGTCTCTCTCCGTGTGTCTCTCTCCGTGTGTCTCTCTCCGTGTGTCTCTCTCCGTGTGTCTCTCTCCGTGTGTCTCTCTCCGTGTGTCTCTCTCCGTGTGTCTCTCTCCGTGTGTCTCTCTCCGTGTGTCTCTCTCCGTGTGTCTCTCTCCGTGTGTCTCTCTCCGTGTGTCTCTCTCCGTGTGTCTCTCTCCGTGTGTCTCTCTCCGTGTGTCTCTCTCCGTGTGTCTCTCTCCGTGTGTCTCTCTCCGTGTGTCTCTCTCCGTGTGTCTCTCTCCGTGTGTCTCTCTCCGTGTGTCTCTCTCCGTGTGTCTCTCTCCGTGTGTCTCTCTCCGTGTGTCTCTCTCCGTGTGTCTCTCTCCGTGTGTCTCTCTCCGTGTGTCTCTCTCCGTGTGTCTCTCTCCGTGTGTCTCTCTCCGTGTGTCTCTCTCCGTGTGTCTCTCTCCGTGTGTCTCTCTCCGTGTGTCTCTCTCCGTGTGTCTCTCTCCGTGTGTCTCTCTCCGTGTGTCTCTCTCCGTGTGTCTCTCTCCGTGTGTCTCTCTCGCGCTCTCTCTCCGTGTGTCTCACTCGCGCTCTCTCTCCGTGTGTCTCTCTCGCTCTGTCTGTGTGTCTCTCTCGCTCTGTCTGTGTGTCTCTCTCGCTCTCTCTCTGTGTCTCTCTCGCGCTCTCTCTCTGTGTCTCTCTCTGTGTCTCTCTCTGTGTCTCTCTCTGTGTCTCTCTCTGTGTCTCTCTCTGTGTCTCTCTCGCGCTCTCTCTGCGCTCTCTCTCGCGCTCTCTCTCGCGCTCTCTCTCGCGCTCTCTCTCGCGCTCTCTCTCGCGCTCTCTCTCGCGCTCTCTCTCGCGCTCTCTCTCGCGCTCTCTCTCGCGCTCTCTCTCGCGCTCTCTCTCGCGCTCTCTCTCGCGCTCTCTCTCGCGCTCTCTCTCGCTGTCTCTCTCGTTCTCTCTCTCGTTCTCTCTCTCGCTGTCTCTCTCGCTGTCTCTCTCGCTGTCTCTCTCGCTGTCTCTCTCGCTGTCTCTCTCGCTGTCTCTCTCGCTGTCTCTCTCGCTGTCTCTCTCGCTCTCTCTCTCGCTCTCTCTCTCGCTCTCTCTCTCTCTGTGTGTCTCTCTCGCTTTCTCTCTCGCTCTCGCTGTCTCTCTCGCTCTCGCTGTCTCTCTCGCTCTCGCTGTCTCTCTCGCTGTCTCTCTCGCTGTCTCTCTCGCTGTCTCTCTCGCGCTCTCTGTCGCGCTCTCTCTCGCGCTCTCTCTCGCGCTCTCTCTCGCGCTCTCTCTCGCGCTCTCTCTCGCGCTCTCTCTCGCGCTCTCTCTCGCGCTCTCTCTCGCGCTCTCTCTCGCGCTCTCTCTCGCGCTCTCTCTCGCGCTCTCTCTCGCGCTCTCTCTCGCGCTCTCTCTCGCGCTCTCTGTCGCGCTCTCTGTCGCGCTCTCTCTCGCGCTCTCTGTCGCGCTCTCTCTCGCGCTCTCTCTCGCGCTCTCTGTCGCGCTCTCTCTCGCGCTCTCTGTCGCGCTCTCTCTCGCGCTCTCTGTCGCGCTCTCTCTCGCGCTCTCTCTCGCGCTCTCTCTCGCGCTCTCTCTCGCGCTCTCTCTCGCGCTCTCTCTCGCGCTCTCTCTCGCGCTCTCTCTCGCGCTCTCTCTCGCTGTCTCTCTCGCTGTCTCTCTCGCTGTCTCTCTCGCGCTCTCTGTCGCGCTCTCTGTCGCGCTCTCTCTCGCGCTCTCTCTCGCGCTCTCTCTCGCGCTCTCTCTCGCGCTCTCTCTCGCGCTCTCTCTCGCGCTCTCTCTCGCGCTCTCTCTCGCGCTCTCTCTCGCGCTCTCTCTCGCGCTCTCTGTCGCGCTCTCTGTCGCGCTCTCTGTCGCGCTCTCTGTCGCGCTCTCTGTCGCGCTCTCTGTCGCGCTCTCTGTCGCGCTCTCTGTCGCGCTCTCTGTCGCGCTCTCTGTCGCGCTCTCTCTCGCGCTCTCTCTCGCGCTCTCTCTCGCGCTCTCTCTCGCGCTCTCTCTCGCGCTCTCTCTCGCGCTCTCTCTCGCGCTCTCTCTCGCGCTCTCTCTCGCGCTCTCTCTCGCGCTCTCTCTCGCGCTCTCTCTCGCGCTCTCTCTCGCGCTCTCTCTCGCGCTCTCTCTCGCGCTCTCTCTCGCGCTCTCTCTCGCGCTCTCTCTCGCGCTCTCTCTCGCGCTCTCTCTCGCGCTCTCTCTCGCGCTCTCTCTCGCGCTCTCTCTCTCGCTCTCTCTCTCGCTGTGTCTCTCTCTGTGTCTCTCTCGCTCTGTCTGTGTGTCTCTCTCGCTCTGTCTGTGTGTCTCTCTCGCTCTGTCTGTGTGTCTCTCTCGCTCTGTCTGTGTGTCTCTCTCGCTCTGTCTGTGTGTCTCTCTCGCTCTGTCTGTGTGTCTCTCTCGCTCTGTCTGTGTGTCTCTCTCGCTCTGTCTGTGTGTCTCTCTCGCTCTGTCTGTGTGTCTCTCTCGCTCTGTCTGTGTGTCTCTCTCGCTCTGTCTGTGTGTCTCTCTCGCTCTGTCTGTGTGTCTCTCTCGCTCTGTCTGTGTGTCTCTCTCGCTCTGTCTGTGTGTCTCTCTCGCTCTGTCTGTGTGTCTCTCTCGCTCTGTCTGTGTGTCTCTCTCGCTCTGTCTGTGTGTCTCTCTCGCTCTGTCTGTGTGTCTCTCTCGCTCTGTCTGTGTGTCTCTCTCGCTCTGTCTGCGTGTCTCTCTCGCTCTGTCTGCGTGTCTCTCTCGCTCTGTCTGCGTGTCTCTCTCGCTCTGTCTGCGTGTCTCTCTCGCTCTGTCTGCGTGTCTCTCTCGCTCTGTCTGCGTGTCTCTCTCGCTCTGTCTGCGTGTCTCTCTCGCTCTGTCTGCGTGTCTCTCTCGCTCTGTCTGCGTGTCTCTCTCGCTCTGTCTGCGTGTCTCTCTCGCTCTGTCTGCGTGTCTCTCTCGCTCTGTCTGCGTGTCTCTCTCGCTCTGTCTGCGTGTCTCTCTCGCTCTGTCTGCGTGTCTCTCTCGCTCTGTCTGCGTGTCTCTCTCGCTCTGTCTGCGTGTCTCTCTCGCTCTGTCTGCGTGTCTCTCTCGCTCTGTCTGCGTGTCTCTCTCGCTCTGTCTGCGTGTCTCTCTCGCTCTGTCTGCGTGTCTCTCTCGCTCTGTCTGCGTGTCTCTCTCGCTCTGTCTGCGTGTCTCTCTCGCTCTGTCTGCGTGTCTCTCTCGCTCTGTCTGCGTGTCTCTCTCGCTCTGTCTGCGTGTCTCTCTCGCTCTGTCTGCGTGTCTCTCTCGCTCTGTCTGCGTGTCTCTCTCGCTCTGTCTGCGTGTCTCTCTCGCTCTGTCTGCGTGTCTCTCTCGCTCTGTCTGCGTGTCTCTCTCGCTCTGTCTGCGTGTCTCTCTCGCTCTGTCTGCGTGTCTCTCTCGCTCTGTCTGCGTGTCTCTCTCGCTCTGTCTGCGTGTCTCTCTCGCTCTGTCTGCGTGTCTCTCTCGCTCTGTCTGCGTGTCTCTCTCGCTCTGTCTGCGTGTCTCTCTCGCTCTGTCTGCGTGTCTCTCTCGCTCTGTCTGCGTGTCTCTCTCGCTCTGTCTGCGTGTCTCTCTCGCTCTGTCTGCGTGTCTCTCTCGCTCTGTCTGCGTGTCTCTCTCGCTCTGTCTGCGTGTCTCTCTCGCTCTGTCTGCGTGTCTCTCTCGCTCTGTCTGCGTGTCTCTCTCGCTCTGTCTGCGTGTCTCTCTCGCTCTGTCTGCGTGTCTCTCTCGCTCTGTCTGCGTGTCTCTCTCGCTCTGTCTGCGTGTCTCTCTCGCTCTGTCTGCGTGTCTCTCTCGCTCTGTCTGCGTGTCTCTCTCGCTCTGTCTGCGTGTCTCTCTCGCTCTGTCTGCGTGTCTCTCTCGCTCTGTCTGCGTGTCTCTCTCGCTCTGTCTGCGTGTCTCTCTCGCTCTGTCTGCGTGTCTCTCTCGCTCTGTCTGCGTGTCTCTCTCGCTCTGTCTGCGTGTCTCTCTCGCTCTGTCTGCGTGTCTCTCTCGCTCTGTCTGCGTGTCTCTCTCGCTCTGTCTGCGTGTCTCTCTCGCTCTGTCTGCGTGTCTCTCTCGCTCTGTCTGCGTGTCTCTCTCGCTCTGTCTGCGTGTCTCTCTCGCTCTGTCTGCGTGTCTCTCTCGCTCTGTCTGCGTGTCTCTCTCGCTCTGTCTGCGTGTCTCTCTCGCTCTGTCTGCGTGTCTCTCTCGCTCTGTCTGCGTGTCTCTCTCGCTCTGTCTGCGTGTCTCTCTCGCTCTGTCTGCGTGTCTCTCTCGCTCTGTCTGCGTGTCTCTCTCGCTCTGTCTGCGTGTCTCTCTCGCTCTGTCTGCGTGTCTCTCTCGCTCTGTCTGCGTGTCTCTCTCGCTCTGTCTGCGTGTCTCTCTCGCTCTGTCTGCGTGTCTCTCTCGCTCTGTCTGCGTGTCTCTCTCGCTCTGTCTGCGTGTCTCTCTCGCTCTGTCTGCGTGTCTCTCTCGCTCTGTCTGCGTGTCTCTCTCGCTCTGTCTGCGTGTCTCTCTCGCTCTGTCTGCGTGTCTCTCTCGCTCTGTCTGCGTGTCTCTCTCGCTCTGTCTGCGTGTCTCTCTCGCTCTGTCTGCGTGTCTCTCTCGCTCTGCCTGTCTCTCTCGCTCTGCCTGTCTCTCTCGCTCTGCCTGTCTCTCGCGCTCTGCCTGTCTCTCGCGCTCTGCCTGTCTCTCGCGCTCTGCCTGTCTCTCGCGCTCTGCCTGTCTCTCGCGCTCTGCCTGTCTCTCGCGCTCTGCCTGTCTCTCGCGCTCTCGCTCTCTCTCTCGCTCTGTCTGTCTGTCTCTCTCGCTCTCTCTCTCTCTGTGTCTCTCTCGCTCGCTCTCTGTGTGTGTGTGTCTCTCTCGCTCTCTCTCTCTCTGTGTCTCTCGCGCTCTCTCGCGCTCTCTCGCGCTCTCTCGCGCTCTCTCGCGCTCTCTCGCGCTCTCTCGCGCTCTCTCGCGCTCTCTCGCGCTCTCTCGCGCTCTCTCGCGCTCTCTCGCGCTCTCTCGCGCTCTCTCTGTGTGTCTCTCTCGCGCTCTCTCTCTCTGTGTCTGTCTCGCGCTCTCTCTCTCGCTCTCTCTCTGTGTGTCTCTCTCGCTCTCTCTCGCTCTCTCTGTGTCTCTCTCTCTCGCTCTCTCTGTGTCTCTCTCGCTCTCTCTCTCTGTGTGTCTCTCTCGCGCTCTCTCTGTGTGTCTCTCTCGCGCTCTCTCTCTGTGTGTCTCTCTCGCGCTCTCTCTCTGTGTGTCTCTCTCGCGCTCTCTCTCTGTGTGTCTCTCTCGCGCTCTCTCTCTGTGTGTCTCTCTCGCTCTCTCTCTCTCTGTGTCTCTCTCGCTCTGTCTGTGTGTCTCTCTCGCTCTGTCTGTGTGTCTCTCTCGCTCTGTCTGTCTCTCTCGCTCTGTCTGTGTGTGTGTGTGTGTGTGTGTGTGTCTCTCTCGCACTCTCTCTCTCTGTGTCTCTCTCGCTCTCTCTCTCGCTCTCTCTCTCTGTGTCTCTCTCGCTCTCTCTCTCTGTGTCTCTCTCGCTCTCTCTCGCTCTCTCTCTGTGTCTCTCTCTGTGTCTCTCTCTGTGTCTCTCTCTGTGTCTCTCTCTGTGTCTCTCTCTGTGTCTCTCTCTGTGTCTCTCTCTGTGTCTCTCTCTGTGTCTCTCTCTGTGTCTCTCTCGCTCGCTCTCTCGCTCGCTCTCTCTCTCTCTCTCGCGCGCGCTCTCTCGCTCTCTCTCTCTCTCTCTCTCGCGCGCGCGCGCGCGCGCGCTCTCTCTCTCTCGCACTTTCTCTTCTCTCTCTCTCGCGCTCTCTCTCGCTCTCGCGCGCTCTCTCGCTCTCTCTCTTGCACTTTCTCTCTCTCTAGGTGTGGAACACTGGTTCCTGTGAGTTTGTGCGAACACTGAATGGCCATAAACGGGGCATTGCCTGCCTGCAGTACAGGGACAGACTTGTGGTCAGCGGTTCCTCTGATAACACAATCCGGTAGGTCTTCCATAGCCTGTCGCGGGTCTCATTATCTGATCAGAAACTACAATCCCCACGCCAGGTTACTACTTCCTACTGACCAAAGTGCAGAACCTCTCATGGTACCCCACTAGCCACAGCCTACCAACATGAGAATTACTCATTTATTCCTCCTTCCTGTTTTCTTTCTTTTTTGGCCAATTATTCATCTCCCTCAATACACGAGCTTCTATTCGATGAGCTTTATTTTTTCTAATTAGCCTGCTATGGAGGATTTTATCAAAAGCCTTCTGCATTTCTAAGTATACTATATCCATCAGTCCTCCTTTATTGATATTGCTCATAACATCTTCAAAAAAGCTCCAACAAGTTGACCAAACACAATTTGCCATTCGTACATTCTTGCTCACTATACCCAATCAGGTCCCTATCAATCTGATGTATACCGTCTTTTTATAATAGAGTCGAGCATTTATCCTACCCCTGGGTGGCTGACATTCTGCGTTTTTCTCTCGGGTTTCGCTTGTGCTGTGCAGGGCTTCTGAATCCCTCTGACATGGAGGTGCCAGTGTGCCCCGCTGAACTGCGATGTGATCTGGGAAGGAGTTACGTGTTTCCTTGGTCACCTTCTCTGCGCCCACCCCGCCACCCCACCCCCTAAAGCCCCGGCTTGCACTTGCATAGCACGTTCAAAATAAGAGAAGGGTCTCGAGGTGCCCTGCAGCAGCATTATCAAACAAAATCCGACTGGGCCATCGTAAGGAGAGACCGGGACAGACAACCAGCAGCTTAGACTTTGGGAGGTGTGTTTGAAGGAGCATGTTACAAGGGAGAGCTTTGCCTGTCCTTGTTGCTGACGTTTGGAATCCTTCCCCGGTCTGTACAGGTTGTGGGACATCGAATGTGGAGCCTGTCTCCGGGTTCTCGAGGGTCATGAGGAACTCGTTCGATGTATTCGCTTTGACAACAAGCGGATCGTTAGTGGGGCCTACGATGGGTAAGCCCCAAGTTTCACTCCTTCACTTCCTTCCGTGTGCTATCTTTCACATCCATGAAAAGTTGGGAAGCGTGACTCCACTGAGGAGGTTCTGAAGTACTGTCGCAGCTGTCCCATAATGATCAGACTTCGCCCAGGGTGTGGTTATACTGTAAGGACATACTGAAGAGAGCAAAGTGGACACAGGCCACAATCAGAGCAGATGTAGTCCTTATCGAATGGTAGAACAGATGAGAAGGAGCTGTTCATCCTTTAACTGACGGTCTCATGTTTGTCAGCGCGGCGCGCCCTCGGCGCTGACGCTGCGACAGCACGGCCTTGTCAGGGTTGAATTGGTGGTGAAGTGTTAGGGCTGCATGAGTGGCCCCACAACGCACCAGGGAGCGGTTGCTCTGATGGTTTATGGAGCTATCATTTTAGAAACGTGCGAATACCTTTGGAAACAACCAAGTGTATCTATTTGCCTGACAGACTCTTGTTTAGAATACAAATAATTCATGCTTAGTTTTGTCATTAACAGAAATGATTCTATTTGTTGCAAACAAACATATTCTTTTACAACTCACAAAAAAAGGGTTAAGTTAGAATTGTGCAAAATGTACCTGTTTAAAAGTTCACATTCACACATTCACAATTGAGACAAGCATAGCCCCTGTTTAAGATGTATGTTATGGATGGAAAACTTCAGATTCTGTCATGTAAGTGCAGGTGAAGTGGAGAGTCTGTTGATTTTGAAAAGCACTAAGCACAATGTTAGCTTCAAAGTGCTGGCTGATCATTGATTCTGTTGATGCTTGGATGGCCTTTGGGCTTTTCTTGTTAAAGATCTTTGTTTCGGCTCTCCTGTTTCTCTCTCTTGCTCGCAGTTGGAAATGGTGTGCCTCTTGTTTGCAGGTATCTAATTGTCACAGCACGTCCTACACGCGCGCGCACTCTCACCCTCTCGCCCCCTCTCTCTCTCGCACATCTGTGACAAACTGCAGCTGAACCAATCCCAGGGTTATCATTAGGCACTTCTCCCTTAACGTCGAGTCGCCTGGTACGACTCTCTCATAACGTGCTCCAGATAGTAACGCTGCCTTGCACAGCCAAAATAATACATTACGGGATCCTCTTGGCCCTCTTGGTGCTTTTTAAAATTTAGCTGTACAGCAGCTTCCAACTTCCATTTTCCAGCATGTAGTCTGTAAGGGAAAATACGTGGTCCCTTTATGGAATTTCATTGCCAAGCCACTTGCGTTGGCTATCTGTGTTCCCCAGTCACATGACCTGCACTTCTGTGTGGGGAATACAGGCAAGTGTGACACTGGCGATGGCTGGGGAAGGTGCGAATCGCAAACTGAGGTGACCTGTTCTTTGTGTTTTTATTGAATTTGTTTCTCAATCTGTTTTGTTTTTCAGTAAAATTAAAGTTTGGGACCTTGTCGCTGCTTTGGATCCCCGTTCACCAGCTGGCACACTCTGTCTGCGAACGTTGGTGGTAAGCCTCACTTCTGAGTGAATGCCAACTGTCCTTTTAGAAGATAATACTTTATCATATTGGATTTGCGCTTTGCTGTCTGATCACACTGAACGTACAAGAGGAAGCTTAAGGGTTTATCTCTGCCTGCAGGCAGAGTCCTTGAAGTTCAGTTTAAGATTCAGCAAGCCATTAGAAACCTCAGTGTGAAGTTTAACATCATTGTGAGGAAGGCAGACCTGCTGTCATGGTATCAGCCATTTGTAACAGCACACCTTTGGTTCCCTTCACCATCAATACACATACTCACTTCGGAGCAGCAACCCAGGTAGACGTCAGGAATGAAGACAGTTTTAATCTGCAAATTATTATGATTCCTGTAGAGATGGATAACATGTTAAAAAGCGTCCAGCACACACAGAAATCTCAGAGACCGTTTTCTTTTTTAAACTTCGATTGCAACAGTATTTTTTTCAAAGTAAAACAAAAAGGAGGTTTCAGCTAAAAAAGATAAATTTCTCTATGAATAGTCACTATCACACCGAGTTGCAAACCCTTGCATTATTTGCTGTGCAGTGTGGCCGTGTCTACAACGGGGTTTCCACACTGACCAGCATCTTGCCATCTCTCTCACTTCCCATCCAGTTTGCTTTTGAGTTGCATTGAACCGCAGCTCTATCCCATGCTGCGTACAGCACACGCCTGCAGAGCCTCTCACTCAGTTTCCAGCAGACCTGATGGTCCTCTGAGGACATCCACCTTCCCCCACCTACTGGTCCCACTCGGGCAGCCTTGAAGCAGCATTGCGCTGTTCACAATGTCTTATCCTTTACTGTCTTTTTTTTTGCTGTGTAACATAACAAATGCACAGTCGGTTCTCAGAAACCTGCCTTTATTTCCAGGATCTATTCAAAACTTGTGAAACAAATATCTTTTCTCCTGCAGAGAGAACCTTGCTGATAGCTGAATTCTCTGAGGCTCTGTCACAGACAGAAACAGTGGGATTCTCCCTGTCTCTGCACTTCCCAGCCCCTTTGACAACTCAGGATCACATGAGCATTGCTCAGAATGGAGCAATCTCATCATCAGAAGACATGTTCTTGCTCTCCCCAAGTCGTCCTCACTCCACTGGTGTATAAAAGGAACCCAGCACAGTAAACAAGCTGTTGCCTTTTCCCAGCAGGAGTAACTGAACAAGATGAGCCTCTGGTTTGGAAAGATGTTGGGTGTGGTGCCTCTCATTCTGGGAGGGTCTGACAGACTTGATCTTGAGAGCTACCTCCCCGGTTTGGGAGCGTGGAGAATGGTCAATCTCCTGACCAACCCCAGTTGCCTTTCTCGCTTGGAGAGAAATGTCTTCACTTTGAGGAATGAGGACCTTTTTAGATATTTCTCAAATGCATACGATGAGTGCCAAGATATGAGGATTTTGGGAGCTGTGTGGGGATTTGGAAATGAACTGCGGTTCCTGTAGTGTATTAGTCCTGAGCTCTGTGAAGCAAGTTTGAGGGCTGTCCCAGACCTGGCTTTCCAGCAAGATAGGAGAATGTGACATTAGCGGTTTCTGGTCCATTCATGAGCCTTTCTTTTGTGTGTTCCCACAACAACAGGAGCATTCCGGGAGAGTTTTCCGGTTACAGTTTGATGAGTTCCAGATTGTGAGTAGTTCTCACGATGACACCATCCTGATCTGGGATTTTCTGAATGTGCCCTTGGAACAAGGTGACGGTACACAGCTAGCACCCCGCACGTACACCTATGTTTCTAGATAGGTGCAGCCTGCCCATCATCGGGATTGGTCATGGTAAGTAACGCCAGACTTGACCATGCTGGGATCTCTGAAATTGTGGTCTCTGTCCTTCAGAGAAAGGGGGATCTGGTTTCTTGATCTGAAGGAGGACGGTTAAAGTAATGAGCGTAACAGTTCAATTCAATAAATTCCCTACAGTGTGGAAACAGGCCCTTCGGCCCAGCAAGTCCACACTGCCCCTTGAAGCATCCCACTCAGACCCATCCCCCTACAACCCACACACCCCTTAACACTATGGGCAATTTAGCATGGCCGATCCACCTAGCCTGCACATCTTTGGACTGTGGGAGGAAACTGGAGCACCCAGAGGAAACCTACACAGGCACGGGGAGAATGTGCAAACTCCACACAGACAGTCACCCAAGGGTGAATTCGAACCTGAGTCCCTGGCGCTGTGAGGCTGCCCCTGTTTCCTGTTAAAAAGGCAGATGGTGTCACTCAGGTAGTTGGATTGAGAGCTGGGTGCTCTCTGGCTAACATGCTTCACCCAAATGGTCAGTCATTTAACTGGAGCACCTACAGAATCCTCCATGCTTTTCTGATATCCCGTTCCATCCCTGGCTCGGTGTTTGGTGATTCCCAGAATCATTACAAACCTTAGAAGAAGGCATTGAGACAGGAGCAGGCCATTCAGCCCTGTTAACAATTCAGTCTGTTCACACCCGACCCTCAATCCTGCTTTCTCCCAATTCCCCTTCGTGTCTTTCGAATCGAAAAGTTCAGAAGGATTCCAACCAAGGGTGCTGATCTTTTATTCGTCTGCTGTGTCTCCGCAGTTCACTTCCCACATCCTGGCAATTTTATTTTAACATGTTTGAAGACTCTGTACGTCATTTGAGCTTTTCCCCTCTCACCTTAAATGCATGTTGCTTAGGTGTTAGACATTCCAATTCTGGGAAAAAGATTCTGACCATCAATGCTATATGTTTATAAATGACCAAGATAAAAATCTAGATGGGAGGATTCTTAAGTTTGCAGATGATAAAAAGATTGGCTGAGTTGTGGATAGTGTAGAAGGTTGTCAAAGGATTCAGTGGGACACAGATCAGTTGCAGATATGGGTGGAGAAATCACAGACGGAATTTAACGTGGGCAAGCGTGAGGTGCTGCACTTTGGGAGATCAGATGTTAAGGGAAAGTATATGGTTAGCGGCAGGTCTCTGAACAACAGCGATGTTCAGCGGGATCTTGGGGTTCAAGTCCATAGCTTCCTGAAAGTGGCCCCATAAGTAGATAGGGTGGTAAAGAAGGCCTTTATTGGTTGGGGAATTGAGTACAAGAGTCAGGATGTCTTGTTGCAGCTTTATAAGATTTTGGTTCGACCATGTTTAGAGTATTGCATTCAGTTCTGGTCGCCACATTCTAGGAAGGACGTAGAGACTTTGCAGAGGGTGCAGAAGAGGTTTACCAGGATGCTGCCTGGATTAGAGAGTATGAGCTATAAGGAGAGGCTGGAAAAGCTCTGGTTGTTTTCTCTGGAGCGGGGCAGGCTGAGTGGACATTGATAGAGATGCACATATAGCATTGATGGTCAGAATCTTTTTCCCAGAATTGGAATGTCTAACACCTAAGCAGCATGCATTTAAGGTGAGAGGGGCAAAGTTCAAAAGAGACGTGAGGGGCAAGGTTTATTTTACACAGAGAGTGGTCGGAGTGTGGAAAGCACTGCCAGGGGTGGGGGTGGGAGCAGATACAATAGGGGCCTTAAAGGGACTTTAGATAAACACATAAATATGCAAGGAATGGAGGGATTATGGTCCAGGGGCAGGCAAAAGGGATTAGTTTCATTTGGAGTCATGTTCAGAACAACTTCGTGGTCTGAAGGACCTGTTCCTGTACTTTACAATTGTCTGTCCTGGGAGACCACTCTTTGGGAAGTCTCACTCAAGCCAGTGCCAACTGAAGCTGTAACCTGGGTCCCGGTGGAAAGCCAGCCCTTACTAAATGGCCAAGCAGCTCGAAGCTCTCTCCTTTTAGACCCTCACATCATCAACCTGCTCCCTTTGCCCTGATGGAATAAATTGTCCTCGTGTTTTAATCTTTCTCTCTGTTTCATTCTCCTTAGGATATCCAAAATAAAACTTCCAGGCACTTAAAAAAACAAAAAGAAACAAAATTGGTCCTGAGCCACATATTCATAAAAGGAAGCAGTCATTCTGAAGGGGGCTCATTTCAGGTGATGTGAGACAGCAGGTGGTGAGTGTCTGCTGGAGACTCTCAGTATTCCTGAGGAAGAGGAGAAATGAACCACTACACATCATTGCATCCATGGAAGATGTTTCGACTGGATCTCCACCTCCATGTCCAAGTAACACAACCCAGCCCCAGTTAGTTTTGTAAATTTGTACAGACTGATCTCTTGAAGAACTTTCAAGACAAAGGAGAAAGTGAAAAGGGAACAGTGAGAAACAGTTCTGAAATTGGTGAGAGCTTGTTGAAATGACCAAATCTGTACTGTTGCAGTTTCTTCTGTTTGTTTCTCCTCCTCAGTGTTAAAGTTGGAAGAAACTCTCTGAATTCCCAGAAAAGCAGGAGGTGCCAGGCCTTTAGATGGAGTTGGTTCTGGTGTCCCTGGAGGAAGCTGGGTTGAATGAGGTCCCCTTTTTTTGGGGAGGGAAGTATTTTTCAGGGGAATCGGAAATCCTGGACTGGGAGGGGCAGTGAGACAAGCCAGGCTTGTTTTTCTGAGGTCACATCCCACCTACTTCGCTGCTGTGAAGCCCGGTTTGAACCAGGCTGGCCTGTGATACCAGACCCCCCAGTCTGTAAAGGAGCCTCGCTGGTACATGAGGGAGACTTGCTCCCCCAGTGTTGCCCCTTTGTTTTGGGTGGGGGGGGTCAACCCCAACCAACTTGTGCACCTCCCCAAACTAGGCGGGGTTTGCATGAAAATGAACACTTTGGGGTTGGTTTGAGTCATTCCGCTGCTGTGTGACATGAAGAATCTGTCCCACGGTGCAGCTTTGCAACTGAGAATGAGATGCTGGGAATGTTCTCCCATTTCAAGGTTGTTCCCAGGAAGATAACGGGCACGGTGAATGTGTAGTGAGAGGGACCAGACGCTGCACGGGTAATGAGGAAGTCAGGTTGTTGTCCTTTGATCATCTCCAATTCTCCATCTAATCAACAGGCAAAGCAGTAACTAAAATAAACTCTGGGAACGTGCGCGCGCACACACGTGCACACACATGCACCCCCTACAATTGGAACCAATTGGATGCACGGTATGCTCTGTCCTTGATCAATCCTGGCCCCGTGCCAATCTGATTGTGGCGTTGCTCCCTCTGACCAGCCCCAGATCCCCGAATGGATGCCGCAGGTTGATGACAGAACCAAGCTGGGCTGTGAGTCAGCCACAGAGATGTAAGACCCGATGAGCTTGTGCTTGTTTTGTGCCAGGGTAGGGGAGTGCACAGAGTCCCGGGCAGCTGTACCCCTGTCCCAGTGAGGAAGTGACCAAATCCTCATGGCCCACGTGGAGCAGGCAGGGTGAGTGCGATAGGAGGAAGAGCTCAGAGAAAGGCAACAGTGCAGACGTGGATTCAGCATTCCTGATGTTAAATTTTTGTATGTCATCACCTTGCGACTGAGGGCAGGGTGATGTGTGATGTTGCTAGGAGCCAGTGTGCAATTGATAGTTCCTCTTGTACAGTTTGTGTATAGTACCTTGTGTTTAGTTTATTTTTAAAGGTCTCTTCTGTAAAACGTTGCTTTTAATCATTGATGAAATTCTTGGGCTTTGAGTGGACAAGCTTCAGTAGTGAATGTCTCATGGCGGCAGGTCCGTGTTGTGGAGATGTTTTTGGGCCGTGGGGAGGGGCTAGTCATTTAAGTGTGTTCCCTTATCTTTCCAATGTGTTTGCTTGCCACCCCCCCACCCTTCTCCCCTGAATTCAACACTATGGAGAGTTTCTGATCAAGGCCACTGTAACCATGCACCATGTCGGGGGCATGCTGCAGTTATCAATGTACCCGTTCACTCTGGGTAATTATGTCACTTTGGAATTGTTGACTTGTGGAGGATGTAGGATGGAACATCAGGGTGACCTGTACCCACACCTCAGGTCCAGGGCGTGTTTATGTTGCCAGGGCTGGCTGGTGATGAGGAGGAGGGAGTTTCATTATGGGACTGGAGTCTGGGAGTGCACTGTGCATCCAACCCGGGGATCTGTCGAGAGTTTACTGCTGGCGGCAGCTATCTGGTGCCCTTTGTTTTGGGAGATAGGGTGATGCCTCTCACAGTCAAATATCCAGCGCTGACCCAGTCCCCCGTGTGGGTCAGCTGTGGTCTCGTCCTTGAGGAGCCTGGATCCTAATGTTTTTTGGGAGCGCTTCTCGTGGCATGCCGAGAGAGAACAAAGCTGTTTGTTCAGTCCATTTGATCCCCGATTCCCTCAGCAGGCTGCCAGTGGCTTCCCCCTGGTTTCCTGATCACCGAATGGATGCCGCAGGTTGATGACAGAGCCAAGCTGGGCTGTGAGTCAGCCACAGAGATGTAAGACCCGATGAGCTCATGCTTGTTTTGTGTCGGGGTAGGGGAGTGCACAAACATTTGGGCAATGCCAGCTTTCTCATCAGTGTCATTTCTCCACATTTCAGCTGCACTTCAGTCCAAAGTTTTCCTCTTCTCCACCACCACCTCCCCCCGCTTCCCCAGGACTGCAACCCCCTCCTCCCAGGATACAGATGGCCCTGTGACCAGTTGGCTGTGGTCGCAATTTGTGCTATTTTTCTACATTTTCTTGTTTTGAGGTATTGTTCTGTGGATTATTTATGTCGTCGTTTTACAAACAAAAGATGCGTTCTTTTAAGCTGTGCGGTTCAGGATTAAATTGCAGTTTGTCGTTCTCCCAATGTGCAAAGATTTCAAATGTCAATGTTTTAGTTTTGTGTTTTAAGCTGCAGCCAGCCAGTTCCCTGGGGCTGTGTGCCTGAGCGGGCCTCCATGTCGCAGAGCAAGGGGTTCATTGCTGCCTGCTGAGTTTTTTTGTGCCTCGTCCAGAGTTTGCAGCTTGTTTTCCACTCTTTAAGATGTTCGCTTGTCAGATTATCTGTTTAACCTTCACTGAATTATAAAGTAGCCCTGTGTTGTATTTCACACTCAATCAGACCGTCAGCAGAGCAACAGGCCATTCGCTCCATCTGGGCCCATGCTGGGGTCTCCTCTCACCCTTTGACAGCTTCATGTACCCTCCTATTCCATTTCCCCTTCCTGCCCCTTTCAGAGCCATCGATATGATTTCTGTTCAGGCCCCTGTGGGCTCACCACCTGCTGGATATATTGGGTTACCCCTGCCTCTCAGATCTCAGTCTGTCATCTCTTGCTGTCTCCATTAGTTCTGTCTGTCAAGTCTGGTCACCTCACGAGCCTCTGTTTCCTGGAGAGCCCAGCTCCCACAATAACATGAAACATTTCACAGGAGCAGAATGTCACCTGCAGCCATGGCGCTTTCCTTGGAGGGAACAAGTTGCACTGCCCACGCTCCCAAATCCTCAGCCTTTATTATTCCACTCCCCCCGTTCTCTCTTCCCCGCGCCCCCCCCCCCCCTCAATCTCGATCTCCCTCCCACTCCCACGGCCACGGAGCTTGGATTTCTCATCTTGGCTGGAAGTAAGGAGCTGAGTCCAAGGCTCTCCTTGGGTTTGGCCACTTGGTCTCTGCAGAAGATCACACATTTGAAACTAAAAGTTTTGCAAACATTGTTCGAAAGGAGTTTGAGAAGGACCAGTCAGGACTTTGCATTTCCTAATGGTGCTGCCTCAGTGAGTGAGTGAGTGTGCCTCTGGTCGGGTGAAAGAGGTAAAGGCTGTCTCAGGTTGTGATAGGGTCAGGGTGGTCACAAGAGAGTTGTTCAGCCAACTCTGTGATAACTTTGTTCTTTCATCCCGCCAACTGCAAGACCTTCAACAAATCCATTCCGCTCAATCTCATTTGAAATCAGCGAAAGTAAATTTTCTCCTCTTGTCAGAAAATGGGCCAGTCAGTCCATTGTCTGTGTGCGTGTGTGGTGTGGGAGGCTTCTTTCTCGTGCAAGATCTATCCAATTCACCTCCTTCAGACTTGTTCCTTAGAACTGCCCATTTTTCCTTTGCACATTTTTATATCCAGCTTTTTCTTTGAATGATTTTTGCCCTATCTGTTGCTTGGAGTGAATTCCAGGCCATGACAGCACTTTATTTTCAGTTCCTCTTATCTTCCTACTGCTTCTTCTGCCAATTGTCTTGCAAGTGAGCCCCCAGCTGGAGTCCCTTTCCTGCAATTCGAAAACATTTCTTGTGGCTGTAGTTGCTGTGCTCAACCTTTGTTCCCTCTGAACCCTCCAATAAATACACCCCTGGCATCTCTGCTCAAGGGAGAACAATCCCACTGTCTTCAGTATCTCTGTCTAACGGAAGCTCCCCCATCTCTGGAACCAGTCCCAGAGAATTCCTTGTTTCTCCTCTAAAACCTCGATATGCAGCGTTCCGAGGTGATGGGAGGGTCCCTGCATTTGTAAATGGTGCGAGCCCCGACCCCCCCAGCCTTGAAATATCACCCTGCCCAGTTCAGCCAATGGTGTTTCTTTCCCGTGAGGTGTAATAAGTTTGTGATTTGTGGACAGTGCTCAGAGCAGCCACCAGGCCATGTCACATGTTGTGCTGGATGGCCTTGTTGTTAGTGTGTGACCATCCCAGTCTGTGAGACATGGGTTTTTTTTTAGATTGTTGAGGCAATGTGGATAATGAGAGTAGACTCTCAGTTGGAGGTTGAAACCAACGGATGATGCCCACATCTGTAACCATTTATCGTCTCGGGGCAGGGCTCGGGAAGTTGGGGGGGGTGGTCTCAGCTGTGCTGTGCTCCCACTTCAGCCCATAAAATGTGGATAAGTTTTAACTTTGCTCCCTGGGGTGATTGGAAGTGTAGGAAACTAACATCCTGTAATTGCACCGAGCAGCTTGTGCAATGTTCAGCTGCCTCTCCCGCTCCACTCTGCAGGCTCAAGCTTCTCACAACGTCAGACGGCTCACAGGCTGAGAGTTGGCCCAGACTCCGGCTTGTTGAAAATTGTGGTTCGTTTCTGTCCATTTCAATATTCATCCTTTCAAACATGCTGCCAGTCCCCTTGAAAGTTCTGATGGGGTCTGTATTCTGCAGCTGTTCAGGTCATGTAGACCAGATCAGCTGTATTGGACAGACCATCTCTGTGGTTTGGCTGTGTTTCTGGGCCACACGGAATGTAGGCTCTGCCCTCCTGGTTACTTCCTCGCCCTCCTGCCTTTGGCAATGGCTCCTCCTTTACTAAGGTACCACCTTTAATGAACGCTGTGAAACTGGGATTTCAAATTCCTACACAATCCAGAGCAGGCATTTATTTCCCCTAGGATTCACTTACTTTCAGTGGAAGTGACATTTGAAAGGTGTTTTTTCTTCTGTGTTTTTTTTTAAATTGAACTGGAGCTTGAATGGGTAAGCTGCTTGTGAAACAGATGCACATGATGCTGTGATGATGATGAATGAAAATAAATGAATTGAAAAATACTTGTCTCTTCTTGCTGGACATGCTGCAGGGGCAGAAGCCCATGTATCCGCCGTGCCCCCCCCCCCACCCCAGGACTTGGGCGTATCAGGTGAGCAAGTGCATCAATGGAAGCTGCGGGGAGCAGTTGTATTGGACGGTCAAGAGAGGGCCCATTCAGCTGAACGCTACTCTTTCTCTGTGTTCAACGATCAGCAAACCATGCAATGAAATATCGCCACATTGTCAAAACAGGATCTTGAACGTCTCAGTGAGCTGACTTGACCACCACCCCAGCTTTGTGTTTGACACAAGGATGTGGCTACGTGGCTACAGGGATGGTGCAGGAGGGAGGATTTTGGATTCTTGGATAATTGGGGCTCTTTCTGGGGTAGGTGGGACCTCTACAAGCAAGATGGTCTTCACTTGAACCAGAGGGGTACCGATATCCCGGGAGGGAAATTTGCTAAGGCTATTCGGGTGGGTTTAAACTAATTCAGCAGGTGGATGGGAACCAAAATTGTAGTTCGACTATAGAAAAGGTTGAGAGTAGGGTGGTCCGAAATCAAGTTTCAGGGACGCAAGATGGCACCGGCAAGCAAGAAGTTGGTTTGAAGTGTGTCTACTTCAATGCCAGGAGCATCCGGAATAAGGTGGGTGAACTTGCAGCATGGGTTAGTACCTGGGACTTCGATGTTGTGGCCATTTCGGAGACATGGATAGAGCAGGGACAGGAATGGTTGTTGCAGGTTCTGGGATTTAGATGTTTCAGTAAGAACAGAGAAGATGGTAAAAGGGGCGGCGGTGTGGCATTGTTGGTCAAGGACAGTATTACAGTTGCAGAAAGGATGCTTGGGGACTCGTCAACTGAGGTAGTATGGGCTGAGGTTAGAAACAGGAAAGGAGAGGTCACCCTGTTGGGAGTTTTCTACAGGCCTTCGAATAGTTCCAGAGATGTAGAGGAAAGGATAGCAAAGATGATTCTCGATAGGAGTGAGAGAGACAGGCTAGTTGTCATGGGGATCTTCAACTTTCCAAACATTGACTGGGAACACTATAGATCAAGTACTATAGATGGGTCAGTTTTTGTCCACTGTATGCAGGAGGGCTTCCTGACACAGTATGTAGAGAGGCCAACAAGGGGCGAAGCCACATTAGATTTGGTACTGGGTAATGAGACCGGCTAGGTGTTAGATTTGGAAGGATGTGAGCACTTTGGTGATAGCAATCACAATTTTGTTATGTTTACTTGAGTGATGGAAAGGGATAGGTGTATAGCACTGGGCAAGAGTTAAAGCTGGGGAAAAGGCAATTACGATGAAATTAGGCAAGATTTCGGGAGCATACGATGGGGAAGGAAACTGCAGGGGATGGGCACATTAGAAATGTGGAGCTTATTCAAGGAAAAACTCCTGTGTGCCCTGTCAGGCAGGGAGGAAGCGGTAGAGCACGGGAGCCGTGGTTTACAAGGAAGTGGAATCTCTGGTCAAGAGGAAGGAGAAGGCTTATGTCAGGATGAGATGTGAAGGCTCAGTTAGAGTGCTTGAGGGCTATGAGGTAGCCAGGAAAGACCTAGAGAGAGCTCAGAAGAGCCAGGAGGAGACATGCGAAGTTGTTGGCGGATAGGATCAGGGTAAACCCTAAGGCTTTCTATAGGTATTTAAGGAATAAAAGAATGACGAAAGTAAGATTAGGGCCAATCAAGGATAGTAGTGGTAAGTTGTGTGTGGAGTCAGAAGAGATAGGGGAAGCACGAAATGAATATTTTTCGACAGTTCTCACTTGAGAAAATGACAATGTCGAGAATACTGAGATGCAGGCTACTAGACTAGGTGGGATTGAGGTTCACAAGGAAGAGGTATTAGAAATCCTTCAGAGTGTGAAGATAGATAAGTCCGCTGGGCCAGATGGGATTTATCCTAGGATCCTCTGGGAAGCCAGGGAGGAGATTGCTGAGCCTTTAGCATTGATCTTTAACTCGTCATTGTCTACAGGAATAGTGCCAGACGACTGGAGGATAGCAAATGTGGCTCCCCTGTTCAAGAAGGGGAGTAGAGACAACCCTGGTGATTATAGACCAGTGAGCCTTACCTGAGTTGTTGGTAAAGTGTTGGAAAAGGTTATAAGGGATAGGATTTATAAACATCTAGAAAAGAATAAATTGATTAGGGATAGTCAGCATGGTTTTGTGAAGGGTAGGTCGTGCCTCACAAACCCTATTGAGTTCTTTGTGAAGCTGACCAAACAGGTAGATGAGTGTAAACCGGTTGCTGTGGTGTATATGGATTTCAGCAAGGCGTTCGATAAGGTTCCCCACAGTAGGCTATTGTGCAAAATGCGGAGGAATGGAATTGTGGGAGATATAGCAGTTTGGATCGGAAATTGGCTTGCTGAAAGAAGACAGAGGGTGGTAGTTGATGGGAAATGTTCATCCTGGAGACCACTTACTAGTGGTGTACCGCAAGGGTCGGTGTTGGGTCCACTGCTGTTTGTCATTTTTATAAATGACCTGGATAAGGGCGTAGAAGGATGGGTTAGTAAATTTGCAGACGACACTCGGGTTGGTGGAGTTATGGATAGTGACGAAGGATGCTGTGGGTTGCGGCGAGACATAGATAAGCTGCAGAGCTGGGCAGAGGAGTGGCAAATGGAGTTTAATGCGGACAAGTTTGAGGTGATGCCCTCTGGTAGGAGTAACCAGAAGGCAAAGTACTGGGCTAATGGTAAGATTCTTGGTAGTGTCGATGAGCAGAGAGATCTTGGTGTCCATGTACATAGATCCTTGAAAGTTGCCACCCAGGTTGACAGGGCTGTTAAGAAGGCATACAGTGTTTTAACTTTTATTAATAGAGGATCGAGTTCCGGAACCAAGAGGTTATGGTGAAGCTGTACAAAACTCTGGTGCGGCCGCACTTGGAGTATTATGTACAGTTCTGGTCACCGCATTATAAGAAGGATGTGGAAGCTTTGGAAAGGGTGCAGAGGAGATTTACTAGGATGTTGCCTGGTATGGAGGGAAGGTCTTACGAGGAAAGGCTGAGGGACTTGAGGCTGTTTTCGTTAGAGAGAAGAACGTTGAGAGGCGACTTAATAGAAACATATAAAATAATCAGAGGGTTAGATAGGGTGGATAAGGAGAGCCTTTTTCCAAGGATGGTGATGGTGAGTATGAGGGGGCATAAGCTTTAAATTGAGGTGTGAAAGATATAGGACAGATGTCAGAGGTAGTTTCTTTACTCAGAGTAGTAAAGGGAATGGAACGCTTTGCCTGCAACAGTCGTAGATTCGCCAACTTTAGGTACATTTAAGTCATCGTTGGATAAGCATATGGACGTACATGGAATAGTGTAGGTTAGATGGGCTTGAGATCGGTATGACAGGTCGGCACAACATCGAGGGCCGAAGGGCCTGTACTGTGCTGTAATAGTCTATATGTTGGCCAAAAGACGTGGTGCTGAACAACTGCAGTGTTTCTCCTGCCAGCATGGAATGTTTGTATTTTGTGGTGAGGCTGGAGCTCAATGTGCTGTTCCTAAAACAGAGCTGATGAGAATGTGTGATGTGGTGATGGTGTATGATGTGAAGATTGATGGTGAGGAAGAAGGTGATTGGACAAATCAGAGGCAGATGGAATTCAACTCTGAGGTGATGCTCTTTGTAAGGTGGAAACAAGGGAAGGGAGTGCTCAATGAATGGCAGGACACCTGGAAGCTCAGAGGAGCAGAGGGAATCTGGCAGTGATTGTCCACAGCTTCCAGAAGGTAGCAGGGCACGTGAGTAGGATGGTTGTGAGAGGAGGGAGCCCATGCTGGAGCTGTACAGCATTTCGGTCGGGTCACACCACTGTCGGGAAGATGTGGTCGCAGTGGAGCGGCCGCAGAGGAGATTCACCAGGGTGCTACTGTTTGACTGTGGAGAGAGGCTACCGCAGAATGGTGGTATTTCTACAGTATAGAAAGAGGGCATTCAGCCAATCAAATCTGTACTGACCTTTTGAAGTGTAACCCACTCTGACTCACCCCATCTCAGTAACCCCACATTTCCCTGGACGCTAGGAGCAATTTCCCATGGCCAATCCACCTTGTCCGCACATTTCTGGACAGCGGGAAGAAACTGACGCAGACACATAGACAATGCTGCCCAAGTTCAGTTTGTTTTCTCTGGAGTGGTGTGGGTTGAGGTGGGAGCTGGACAGAGGTATATATAAAATTCGGAGGGGTGCGGACAGGAAGTCACTGTGCCCCTTACTGGAAGGGTGAATGAAAAGTGGGCAACTTGTGAAAGCGAGGAGGTTTCGAGGCAATTGGGGTAAAGACTTTCTCATTCAGGGCTTGGGTGGCAGTGCACTGCCTGGGAGGGTCATTGAGGCAGGAATCCTGAAAACATTTCCAAGGTACCTGGATGAGGCCTCAAAGTCCCTGAACCTTCAAGGCTATGGGCTTTGTACGAGACTATTAGAGTGGTATAGGCAGTCCTTGACTGTTGGCCGTACAGGCTCAAATGCATCACAAAGCCTCCCTGTTCCAGAAGGATTAGGTGTGACATTGTGTTTGGTCACACGAACCGCAGTGCGATGTTGTGTGATTTATTTATTAACATTGGCCGGGAGCTGGGGCAGAAGTCCCTGCCTTTTGCACGGCGCATTCGAATCATTCAGGAACGTGACTGAGAGGAGACAGGGCACGGGTTTAAAATCTCACCTGAAAAAAAGAACTTCTGAACGTGCAATGGTCCTTTTCAGTTGTTGCAGAAGTCAGGCGGTTAGAGCAGCCTACTCTCACGCAGGAGCCTGATCTGTTGTGTCAACTTTCATAAAACTGTTTGTTCCTGTTACTTTCTTCGAAAGTTCAGTCATGAACAAATCCAAACAACCAGACAAGTGATTTGGTATTTAAAAGTAACACCTAGTGCATGAGAACAAGACAGTCAAATGTGACAGTGTCCGATATCGTTGAGTATCTGATTCCTGCAGGAAATACCCTGTGAGCGAGAAAGATGCATGAGAAGTGGCAGGAGCCCTGTTTCCTCGAGCAGGGAGCAGGAGTACGCATTTCAGCTCTTCAAGCTGCTCCCCCAATAAACGTGATCATGGCTGATCTTATCCAGGCCTCAACTCCACTCTCCTGCCTGCCCTCCATAGCCCTTTATCCTGCTTTCCATCAGAAACACATCTACTGCTTCGAGCCATTGAGATGTACAGCACAGAAACAGTCCCTTCAGTCCAACTGGTCCATGCTGACCAGATATCCTAAATTAATCTAATCCCATTTGGCCCACATCCCTCTAAACCCTTCCTATTCATGTTCCCATCCAGATGGCTTTTAAATGTTGTAATTGTACCAGCCTCCACCACTTCCTCTGGCAGCTCGTTCCACACACTTCACCCTCTGCACAAAACGTTTGCCCTTCAGATCCTATTTTAAACCTTTCCCCTCTCACCTTAAGCCTATTTCCCTCCAGTTTTTGGACTCCCCCTACCTTGGGGAAAAGATTTTGCCTGTTCACTCTGTCCACGCCCCCTCATGATTTTATAAACCTCTACAAGGTCACCCCTCGGCCTCTGATGTTTCAGGGAAAATAGCTCCAGGCTGTTCAGCCTCTCCCTTTAGCTCAAGCCCTCCGACCCTGGCAACATCCTTGTAAATCTTTTCTGAACCCTTTCCAGTTTCACAACATCCTTCCTACAGCAGTGTGACCAGAATTGAAAGCAATATTCCAAAAGTGGCCTAACGAATTTCCTGTACAGCCACAACATGACCTCGTAACTCCTACACTCAATACACTAACCAGTAAAGGCAAGCATACCAAACAGCGCCTTCACTATCCTATTGCCCTGTGATTCTACTTTCAAGGAACTGTGAACCTGCATTCCAAGGTCTCTGTTCAGCAACCTACCCCAGGACCTTACCATTAAGTGTATGAGTCCTGCCCTGGCTTGCCTTTCCAAAATGCAATACTTTACATTTATCTAAATTAAACTCCATCTGTCACTCCTCGGCCCATTGGCCCATCTGATCAAGGTTCCAGTGCATTCTGAGATAATCCTCTTCACTGTCCTTGACATCATCAATTCTGCTGTCATCTACAAACTTCCTCCTACTTTCACATCAAAGCTATTTACATAAATGACAAGTATATGCTGCCCCTGTGTTCCTACTATCCCCAATTCACACACAAAGACACCCATAACCCTCTGCACTATCGCACTTTGCTTCCTGTTTGAATAATATTTTGTTCTTTCTATTTTCCAGCCAAAATGGACCAGCTCACACTTTGCCACATTAGACTTCATCTGCCGGATTCTGGCACATTTTCCCAGTCTATCAGTATCCATCTGTGAACTCTTTATTTCCTCATCTCTGCCTGTTTTCCCACTTATTTTCATATTATCAACTAGCTTTACTGTTTTACATTCTGTCCCTCCTAACAGATCATATAGATTTATGTAGATTATAAATAGTTGAGGTCCGAGAACTGAACTCTGCAGCATCCCACTAGTTGCAGTTCGCCATCAATGGAAGGACCCATTTGTCCTGACCCTTTGCTTTCTGTCAGTCAGCCAATCCTCTACCTAAGCCTTCGCCCTCAACCCCTGAGATCTAACCTTCTGGATCTGTCTTTTATGCAGCACCTTGTCAAATACCTTTTTGAAATCTAGACTTACCACATTCACTGGATCCCCATTATCCATCTGGAAGGTTTCCTTCTCAAAGAACTCTAGATTTGTCAAGCATGACTTGCCCTTCATGAAACCATGCTGACACTGGTGAATTGGGCTTTGTTTTTCCAAGTGTTCACTTATCCCCTCCTTTATGATTGTAGTGGTGATATTCCTGGCGTCAGAGGTCAAACTGATTGGTCTATAGTTTCCCACTGTTTGGCCATCTCCTTTTTTGGAAAAGGGTGTCACATTAGCATGTTTCCAATCACTGATACCTATCCAGAATTCAGGAAATTTTGCAATATCACAACTAAGACGTCCACTGTCTCTGCTGCCACCTCGTTTAGTACCATAGGGTGCAGGTCATCAGGCTCCGGGGATCTTATCTGCCGTAAATCTCACCCGTTCACTTCATACCTTCTCCCTAGTTGCTGTAATTTTACCAAGTTCCTCTGTAGTAACTGCAGTTTTGGAAAGAAATTGTTATCTTCCACAGGAAAAACAGAGACCAAGTATTAGCTTCAGAGATAGTAGGAACTGCCGATGCTGGAGAACCTGACATAACAAGGTGTACAGCTAGATGAACACAGCAGGCCAAGCAGCATCAGAGGAGCAGGAAAGCCGACGTTACGGGTCTGGACCTTTCTTCAGAAAATGAAGAAATGAAGACCCTTTCTGAAGAAGGGCCCAGACCCGAAACGTCAGCTTTTGTGCTCCTGAGATGCTGCTTGTCCTGCTGTATTCATCCAGCTCCGTACTTTGTTATTCAGACCCGTAACGTCAGCTTTCCTGCTCCTCTGCTGCTTGGTCTGCTGTGTTCATCCACCTGAACACCTTGTTATCCCAGGTATTAGTTTAGTGCTTTAACTATTCCTGAGTTTCCAATTGTTAGCTCACCATTTTCTTCCTCAAAAGGGCCAACCTTTACTTTCACTGTTCTCTTCCTCTTTATATACATGTAGAAGCTTTTGGTGTCCATGCTTATGTTTCCTTTTGCAGATTGTCTGGGCTCTTTTAATTTTAGGCTTCAGTAGCCCTTTGCTGACATTTAAATGTTCTCCCAGTCCTCCAGTGGAGTCCATCATATTTGCAGGACGATCTTCGGGTGTCAGTGTCACATTCCTTGTTCAAACAAAAGGGTCTCTCCAGGTCTCCTTCCCTGGCAGGCATGGAGCTAATTTACACAGTTCTCAAATAGCATTCCCTGGAAATATCCACATCGGTTGTTGACACAGTTAATGCCACTGAGTATACATAAAGCAGTGTAAGGGAGAGAGATTGGCCATAAGACAGACCGGTTGGGGGTGGTGGGGGCATGGAGAGAGAGAGAGGCAATCAGATAGAACCACAGAACCAGAGTTAGCTTCCAGGAACGAGGGGCAGTTGGAGCTTTGAGGGAGCTGTGATCCTACGAGCTTGGCTGAGCTGGGACAAGATTCAGAATGATTGCTGAAGGAATGGCTATTGAGTATCTGCTGTTTCAACTGTGTTTTAATTCCAGTCATTTGGAAAAGTGTAAACTTCTGAATAGCACAGTGAAGTCAGGAATGTACTGGCACATGAGAGGGGGCTGAGTGGCGAGCAAGGGTAAAGAATTTCTATTTTCTTCTCATCTCCACTCTCTCATTAATAGTGCTAGAGTAAGGTTTAAGAAAGGTAAAGTGGACAGAAATTTGAAGAGAAGGTATGACAGGACAGGTTGGCCAAGCAGAATGCCCATTATGACTTGCTGTGGACACTGTCCCAGAGCCAGATACACCCACGTACAGAACGTATCACCAGCTTCTGGTTTTAAACAGTGACAATGTGATGCTTTTGTGGGGCAGGGAATGAGGTGTGGTCGCACCACAGCTTTGGGAACGAGGCCGATGAGGGGGAGTAGGTCACCACCAGGCATTCCAAGAGAAACAGACGGCCCTGCTGTCAGCCCTCAATATTGACAAGGGCAGAGGATCCTGGCATGAGTCGAGCAGCAAGCCTGTGCCACCCCCACCCCCACCAGTGGCCCAGCTGTCCAGGAGGGGCAGGAGAGGATTTGACGTGCAGCATGGAATGTAAATCTTTGAGTTTGGGGAATGGACAGGCACATCTGCAGTCATAACTCATTCCAGGATGAATCTCTACCTCCCTGCTGCCAGGGTAAATAATGTCCCAGGGCAGTTCCAGGATATTCCACTCGAGGAGGGTGAATTTCCAGATGTCCTGGGTCTACTTTGATATGAACGACAGGTTCCTTGGTGTGGAGATAACTTAGACAGTTCTCAAGCAAAAGCATTGACTGGAAATATTCACAGAGGAGGGAAGGTGTGTGTGTGTGTGTGTGTGTGTGTGTGTGTGTGTGTGTGTGTGTGTGTGAGATCAGGGGCTAGGGGCAGGACATCTGAAGGAATAATCTCTCCGGATTAGTCCCAGTTCCACATGAGAACAGAAATAGGAAGATGAAGCTCTGTTGGAAAGAGAGAGTGAGAAAGAAAGCTCTAGAATCCTGGGTCACTGGGACTGGTTCTTGAGGAGATGACACCTGTACAAACAGGGAAGGATGCACCTGAATAGAGCTGGGACTCAGTTCCCTGGGGGGTGTTCACTCCTGCTGTTCGGGAGGTGGTGGGGTGGTATTTCAATTAACTCCAGCGAGGATGTGGCAACATCATCGTTCACAAAAGCCAAAGAGAAGCAAACAGCGGTAAAATCCAAAAACAGCAAGTGAGTAGGTCGAGGCAGCATTCCAGAGCAGATAAATGAAGTCTCAGTCAGGCTTATACAATGTGAATATGACTGCACAGAGTAGCATTAACACAACAGAAGAGTCACAGACACCTGGTTTAAAGAAGGGCAGGATTGCGATATTAAATACTCCCAGATACCAGGTAAAGACAGGAAGGGACAAAGAGAAGGAAAGGGGGATGAGAGCTTGCGGTCCTGGAGAAAGAGAGTGTTTTCGTGAATTCGAGGACAAGAAAGATTGGGCTGGAGCTGAGAAATGAGAAAGGTGCAATGACATTGTTTGGTGTAATGTACAGACCAACCACTTGTGGGAGGGATAAAGACAAACAAACCTGTGAAGAAATGACAGACAGATGAAAACACAGAAAGAAGAGACTTGAATAGATATAAACTGGGACCATGGTTAAGGAAGTGGGGAACGGGTGTGAGGGACAAGGGTTCATCAGTTCTGTTTAGGGAAACACGCTGTCGCTCTAAACATCTGGTCCAAGACGTTAGGAATGAGGCGGAAGAAGTCAGCGAAGTGGGAACATCCTGGGCACGTGATGATTGTATCAGAAGGTTGAGAATAGCAGTGGTCATTCCACATCAAGAATAAGGGAGTGCACTTCAATTCAGCAAGGAAGTGCTGGGCTGGGGAGGGTAGGGCTGGTGGGAGAATCATCGCTGAACAATGGGACACTGTCAAAGTGGAGAATGATTTAGGTCCAGCCCAGGCATGTTCCCTCAGACCAACAAATCCAGCACTGCCTGGTTACCAGAGAAATAAAGTCAGCGGCAATAAGGTGTACCTTGGACATGTCCCAGGCCATAAGCACGATGCAGAACAAGGCAGAATTATACAGGGCCAGAAGCAAGAAGGAAAAGATACACGATTCGCAGAGAGGGATTATGAAAAAAATTGCTGACGTGACACGAAATCCAAAAGTCCTCCAGAGGCACATCAACAGTTAGACAGTGGGGAAAGGAGAAGTCAGGCCAGAATGGGACCAGAAAGGGGCATTTAAACAACAAGATCAGCTGGCATGTGAAATAACTCTAGAGAGGCTGGTATGCCATCACCAAGTCACTCTTTATTACATGTGGAGAGTCTTTGATGCTGATCTAGCTCCCTCAGAGCCAGCTCTCAGAGTGAGCAGGACCACTGACTCTCCTATTTCTACCAGCCAGGGCTCCCCAAGTGGAGCACATTAACATCCCCAGTCAGGGAACTCACATTCTATGAGGTTCACTTGGCTGATCCCATGACAATCACCACAATGTTCAGTGAATATTTTGTATGTGCCTTGACCTCTGAGGCAGCTGTTACCTCAGTGACACACGGAGGAGAAACCTGTCACTGGAAAGTCTTCTGATTGCGAAGGAAGAAGCCTTGTTACTGAAAGCACTGGGAATGGTTGGAATGCATTCAAGGATATTGAAGGGAGTGTAAGTGGGAATTTTAGAGACACTGGCAATTATTTTCCAATCTCCTTGGATTCAAAGAGGTGCCAGACAAAGGAGAAACATTCATGTTATGCTCTTGTTCAAGGAAAGCTGTCAAGGTGAGCCAACAATTATAAATTAAAGCAATTACAGACCAGTCAGTTTGACCACAATGGTCGGGAATCTCCTAAAAACTATTCTCAGGATGGAATTAATTAACCTTCACACCGTGAAATGTAAAACAAAAACAGAAATTGCTGGCAAAACTGAGCAGAAACCGGGAGCATTTGTGAAGAGAGAAACAGAGATAATGTTTCAATTCCAGTGTATCATCATCAGAATGTTGTTTTTCTTTCCCCCAGCAATTTCTGTTTGTGTCTCAGATCTCCAGCATCTGCGGTTCTTTGGGGTTTTTTTTGTTGTGGTGTGAAAAATGTGGTTGATTCAACATCAGTGTATTCAGAGAAAATTGCATTGAACATGTCGGGGTCTTTTGAGGAGTGCACGGGCATGCTCAGTCTGGGGAACTCTGTCAATGTGGTGCATGCAGGCTTCCGAAAAGCAGTGCCACGCAACAGATCTCCAAACCAAGTGGTCGGTCTTGGAGTAAAAAGGACACCAGCAGTGTGGATGCAAAATTGGCTGAAAGGCACAAAAACAGGGAAGAAAGCCAAATGGGTATTTCTCGGGCTACAGTGAGGTTTTCCAGTTGTCAGCCCTGGAACTCTGGCATTTCCTGATTTACAGAAGTGACTGAGATCTTGGTGTTTTGGGGATAATCTCAAAGCTTGCAAACAACACAAAGCTTGAGATCATGCGCAGTGTGAAAAAGGTTACAAACTTTCTGCAGGAGTAAAGAAAGTTGGGTGTGCACATACATAATTCAGAAAAGGCCGGCCAAGGTTCTTAATGAAGCAAACAGTGTCCAAGGGTTCATAAAGACTTGCACTGAGATTCAGAGCAGTGAGGTTGCGATGAATTTAAACAGGACACTGGGTCCAACCTCAGCTGGAGACGTGTGAACTGACCTGGGCATCACATTATCGTCACCAATGACAATCTCTCAGAAATTCTGGTTCACTGGTCCGAGGTTCTCTGGGTCTGTGTGTGGCTGATCCTGGAGCCCCATCTGCTCAGCACACATTGCAGAGCTGTTCCCGGCAGGTGCAATTGGTCCTTAGCCTTGGGATTGCTGGCATTCCTTTCTCCAGGTACGTTCCCATACTCCCTCTTGCCACTAGGCGTTCACAAAGCGTTCCCATGTGTGTCCTCTTCAGACAGGGATCTTCCTCAGAGTCAGCTCGTTCCGAATGAGGATCTCCCACACATTGACACTGATGTTGCATTTGTTGAGGGAAGCCTTCTGGGAGTTTCAGAAATGCTTCCTTTGTCATCCTCTCACTCGTGTGCCTTCCTTCATCTGAACAGAGATGATTCGCTCTGGGCATTCAAAAATCAGACGTCCACAGCACTTGGCCAGAGTTGGTGTCAGATGACCATGGGTTCATTGCTGTTGGTGTTGGCTGCTTGAAGGATGCTGATGTTCCCATGGGTGCCCTCCCGGCCGATGGTCACATGGGTGTCCTCCCAGCTGATGTTCCCATGGGTGCCCTCCCAGCCGATGGTCACATGGGTGTCCTTCCAGCTGATGGGCCCATGGGTGCCCTCCCAGCCAATGGTCACATGGGTGTCCTCCCAGCTGATGTTCCCATGGGCGTCCTCCCAGCCGATGGTCACATGGGTGCCCTCCCAGCTGATGGTCACGTGGGGGTCCTCCCAGCTGATGTTCCCATGGGTGCCCTCCCAGCTGATGGTCACATAGGTGTCCTCCCAGCTGATGTTCACATGGGTGTCCTCCGAGCTGATGGTCACATGGGTGTCCTCCAAGCTGATGGTCACATGGGTGTCCTCCCAGCTGATGGTTGCATGGGTGTCCTCCCAGCTGGTGTTCCCATGGGTGTCCTCCCAGCTGATGGTCACATGGGTGTCCTCCCAGCTGATGGTCACACGGGTGTCCTCCCAGCTGATGTTCCCATGGGCGTCCTCCCAGCTGATGGTCACATGGGTGTCCTCCCAGCTGATGTGGAAAATCCAGCTCACACACCGCTGATGGAACTTCTCCTGGGCTTCAGGTGGTATCTCTACCTCATCCATTTTTAGAATATAGAACATAGAAAAGTACAGCACACTACAGGCCCTTCGGCCCATGACGTTGTGCCGTGGAATAATCCGAATCCAAAAATAAAATAACCGAACCTACATTCCCCTCAATTCACTGCTGTCCATGTGCATGTCCAGCAGTCACTTAAATGTCACTAATGACTCCGCTTCCACGACTACCACTGGTAAACTATTCCATGCGCTCACAACTCTCTGGGTGAAGAACCTTCCTCTGACGTCTCCTCTATACCTTCCTCCTAACACCTTAAAACTATGACCGCTCCTGACAGTCAATCCTGTCCTGGGGAAAAGTCTCTGGCTATCGACTCTATCCATGCCTCTCATAACCTTGTACACCTCGATCAGGTCGCCTCTCTTCTTCTTTCTCTCCAGAGAGAAAAGTCCGAGGTCAGTCAACCTTTCCTCGTAAGACAAGCCCTCCAGTCCAGGCAGCATCCTGGTAAACCTCCTTTCAACCCTCTCCAAAGCCTCCACATCTTTCCTATAATAGGGCGACCAGAACTGGACACAATATTCCAAGTGTGGTCTCACCAGGGTTTTGTAGAGCTGCAGCATAACCTCGCAGCTCTTAAACTCAATCCCCTAATGAAAGCCAAAACAACATTTGCTTTCTTAACAAACTTATCCACCTGGGTGGCAACTTTGAAGGTCTTATGCACTTGAACACCAAGATCCCGCTGTTCCTCCACACTGCCGAGAATCTTGCCTTTAATCCTATATTCAGCATTTAAGTTCGACCTTCTAAAATGCATCACCTCACATTTATCCAGGTTGAACTCCACCTGCCATTTCTCAGCCCAGCTCTGCATTCTGTCAATGTCTCGCTGAAGCCTGCAATAGCCCTCGATACCATCAACAGCACCTCCAACCTTTGTGTCATCAGCAAACATACTAACCCACCCCTCAACCTCCTCATCCAAGTCATTTATAAAAACTACAAAGAGCAGAGGCCCAAGAACAGAGCCCTGGGGGACACTGCTCAGCACTGACCTCCAGGCAGAATACTTACCATCTACAACCACTCTCTGTCTCCTGTCAGCCAACCAATTCTGAATCCAGACAGCCAAATCACCCTGTATCCCATACCTCCTGACTTTATGAATGAGCCTGCCGTGGGGAGCCTTATCAATTGCCTTGCTGAAGTCCATGTACGCCACATCCACTGCTCGACCCTCGTCAACCTGTCTTGTGATTTTCTCAAAGAACTCAATAAGATTTGTGAGGCATGACCTGCCCCTCACAAAGCCATGCTGACTCCCTTTAATCACACTATGCTTTCCCAAATAGTCATAAATCCTATCCCTCAGAATTCTTTCCAAAACCTTGCTGACCACAGATGTAAGACTGACTGGTCTGTAATTTCCAGGGATTTCCTTATTCCTTTCTTGAAAAGAGGAACAACATTTACCTCCCTCCAATCTTCTGGTACGACTCCCACAGAGAGTGAGGAAGCAAAGAACTTCGCCAGCGGCTTAGCAACCTCCTTTCTCACTTCCCGGAGCAACCTAGGATAAATCTGGTCTGGCCCTGGGGACTTATCAATCTCAATGTTTGTCAAAATTTCCAGCACTTCAACTTCCTCAATCTTGATCCATTCAAGCCTGTTTTCCTGCTCCTCAAAGTTCTTATTCACAACAAGGTCCCTTTCCTTTGTGAAAACCGAAGCAAAAAACTCATTTTGGGCTTCCCCTATCTGCTCAGACTCCACGCACAAGTTCCCTACGCTATCCCTGATCGGCCCTACCTTCTCCCTGATCATTCTCTTATTCCTCACGTATGAGTAAAATGCCTTCGGGTTCTCCCTAATCCTTCCTGCCAAGCCTTTTTCGTGCCCCCTCCTGGCCCTCCTCAGTCCACTTTTGAGCTCCTTCCGAGCAAGCCTGTAATCCTCTAAAGCTGTGCTGGACCCTTGCTTCACATGCCTGAGGACAGCATGCATGCAGTAAGTGAGGCCAGCTGCAGCTTTTGGAAAGCTGGGTTTCAGGTCTCGAACGAAGGCTTTGGAACACCGTGGAACATCTATGAAGTTGAGAAAATCATGAATAGCATGTATGGTGAGGTGGTTACAACACAGGCTAGGACTCCACAGGCAGAAAGGGGTAAACACCAGGCAGTGCTGGAAATTTTGACAAACATTGAGATTGATAAGTCCCCAGGGCTCCCTGTGGCCATTTCCATGAAATACAGATATTGTTTCAAAGGAAAAGAGCAACAGCTAAATCCATGACACCACGGTTGGGTCTGCAGGGGAGGAGTGAAAAGTGTGGGCATGCAATAATTACAAGGGATTTAATTGTGAAGAGAATAGACAGGAATTGCTGTCATCATATATGAGACTCTAATTTGGATGATGGCTTGCTGTGCTCAGGTCAAGGATGTCTCAAGGCAGCTACAGGGGGATACATGTAAGTACAAACAATAAAGTCCTAAAAGAAGAATCTAGCGAGTTAGGAAATAAATTGACAAGTAGGACTTCAAAGGGTGTGATCTCAGATTACCACCAGTGTCATGTGTGAGTCAGAGTAGGAACAGCAGGATATATCAGATGAACATGTGGCTGAGGAAATGGTGTGGTGGCAGGGGATTCAGGCTCCTGGGGTATTGGGACCACAAGCACCTGTGTGACTGACGCCTACAGGGGGTAACTGTGGGCGTAATTAGGGAGGGCTTGATTAAGTTGGCAGGGGCTAGGAACCTGTGCCTGGAGTCGCAGGAACGGTAGTCACTGGCATGAACAAAAGTCAGGAAGGGGAATAAAAGCAGCCATCGGCAGAGGGTTCGAAGGCCAGAGGAAACCGCAGCCCCAATAAAATAAAAAGTGGGAATGGGACAAGGAATGTACAGATCAATTGAAATAAAATGGATGACCTGCCCCTGCAAGCAGGATATAGCAGGGATTACGCAAAGATGGTTGCAGGGTGACCAGGGACAGGAACCGGACATCCAGGGATATTCCGGATTTAGGAAGGACAGGCAGACAAAAAGCGTAAGGCTGTGGGAATGCATTGTTGGTTAAAGAGGATATCAACACGACTTTGATCCAAGATCTTTGCTCAGAAAATGTGATATCTGTGAGGGTAGCTGTGAGAAATAACAAACAAAAAGCTTATTGAGGGTGAGAGAGCACCGGACTGTAGCTATATTTTAGGAAAGTTATGCGCTGAGTCAGAGAAAATGGGTGACATTCTTAACAAGTACTTTGCATCGGTATTCACCAAGGAGAGGGACATGACGGATGTTGAGGTTAGGGATAGATGTTTGCTAAGTCTAGGTCAAGTTGACATAAGGAAGGAGGAAGTGTTAGGTATCCTAAAAGACATTAAGGTGGACAAGTCCCCAGGTCCGGATGGGATCTATCCCAGGTTGCTGAGGGAAGTGAGAGAGGAAATAGCCGGGGCCCTAACAGATATCTTTGCAGTGTCCTTAGACATGGGTGAGGTCCCAGAGGACTGGAGACTTGCTAATGTTGTCCCCTTGTTTGAAAAGGTCAGCAAGGATAATCCAGGTAACTATCGACCAGTGAGCCTGACGTCAGTGGTAGGGAAGGTACTGGAGAAGATACTGAGGGATAGGATCTATTCCCATTTGGAAGAAAATGGGCTTATCAGTGATAGACAGCATGGTTTTGTGGACAGAAGGTCATGTCTTACCAACTTAATAGAATTCTTTGAGGATGTGACAAAGTTGATTGATGAGGGAAAGGCTGTAGATATCATATACATGGACTTCAGTAAGGCGTTTGATAAGTTTCCCCATGGCAGGCTGATGGAGAAAGTGAAGTTGCATGGGGTCCAGGGTGTGCTAGCTGGACGGATAAAAAACTGGCTAGGCTAAAGGAGACAGACAGTAGTAGTGGAAGGGGGTTTCTCAAATTGTAGACCTGTGACCAATGGTGTTCCACAGGGATCTGTGCTGGGACCACTGTTGTTTGTGATATACGTAAATGATTTGGAGGAAGGTGTAGGTGGTCTGATTAGCAAGTTTGCAGATGACACGAAGATTGATGGAGTAGAAGATAGTGAAGGGGACTGTCAGAGATTACAGCAGAATATAGATAGACTGGAGAGTTGGGCAGATAAATGGAGTTCAATCCGGGCAAATGCGAGATGATGCATTTTGGACGATCAAATTCAAGGGCAAACTATACAGTAAATGGAAAAGTCCTAGGGAAAATTGATGAACAGAGAGATCTGGGTGTTCAGGTCCATTGTTCCCTGAAGGTGACAACGCAGGTCAACAGGGTGGTCAAGAAGGCATATGGCATGCTTTCCTTCATTGGGCGGGGTATTGAGTACAAGAGTTGGCAGGTCATGTTGCAGTTGTATAGGACTTTGGTTCGGCCACATTTGGAGTACTGTGTACAGTTCTGGTCGCCACATTACCAAAAGGAAGTGGATGCTTTGGAGAGGGTGCAGAGGAGGTTCACCAGGATGTTGCCTGTTATGGAGGGTGCTAGTTATGAAGAGAGGTTGAGTAGACTAGGATTATTTTCATTAGCAAGACAGAGATTGATGGGGGGCCTGATTGAGGTCTACAAAATCATGAGGGGTATAGACAGGGTGGATAGCAAGAAGATTTTTCCCAGAGTTGGGGACTCAATTACTAGGGGTCATGAGTTCAGAGTGAGAGGAGGAAAGTTTAAGGGAGATATGCGTGGAAAGCTCTTTACACAGAGGGTGGTGGGTGCCTGGAACGCGTTGCCAGCGGAGGTGGTAGAGGCAGACACGTTAGCGTCTTTTAAGATATATTTGGACAGGTACATGGATGGGCAGGGAGCAAATGGACACAGACCATTAGAAAATAGATGACAGGTTAGACAGAGGATCTTGATCGGCGCCGGCTTGGAGGGCCGAAGGGCCTGTTCCTGTGCTGTAATTTTCTTTGTTCTTTGTTCTTTCAACTGGACATCCGTGGATATTCCGGATTTAGGAAGGACAGGCAGACAAAAAGCGTAAGGCTGTGGGAATGCATTGTTGGTTAAAGAGGATATCAACACGACATTGATCCAAGATCTTTGCTCAGAAAATGTGATATCTGTGTGGGTAGCTTTGAGAAATAACAAACAAAAAGCTTATTGAGGGTGAGAGAGCACCGGACTGTAGCGATTGGGAATGGCGTTAACCAGCAAATCCGAGCTCAGGTGCTAAAAGAAGTTCTGGAATTGTAGCTGACTTTAATCTGCAGTTGGATTGGGTGAATCACATGATTCCTGATAGCGAGGAGGAGGAAATCCTGGAACATCCCCAGGATAGTTTTCTGCACCAAAACATGGACGAACCGACAAGAGAAGAGGCCGTCATAGACTGGAGACGATGCTGTGAGCAAGGAATCATTGGTAATGGAGCTGTGAGAGACGCTTCGGGGGATGAGTGACCACAATATGATAAACTCCATCGAGAAGGACAAAGAGAGAGTTGATGCTGAGTCTCGGGTCCTGAATCTCCCCGGAAAGGATGATGGGATGAGGTCTGTGTTGTCGATAATTCTCAGCGAGACATTCCCGAAAGGAATGGCAGTGGGTAGGCAGTAGCAAAACACTGAAAGAGTGAATGGATGAAGGAGAAGAATTATTTATTCCTGTGTGGCACAGGAGGACAAGGAGAAGAGTTCACATCCATAAATATCTATCTGAGGCGATGTTATCGGTGCTGCTTCCTCACACCAGCTCCCATGGCCCCATCTTCCAGGCGAAGCTCAGATGGACTTGGACTTGTTTCAATACAGCCTCGTGTATTGGCTACAATTTATTCACAGAATGTGAGCATTGCTGGACTGGTCAGCTTTTATTACCTAACCCTACCTGCCCAGGAGCTTGTGAAACAAGCTGCTATAGGTCATTGCTGTGGGTCTGGAGTCACATGTAGGCCAGACCTGGCGAGGATGGCAGTTCCCTTCCCTGGAGGACATTAGTGAACCAGATGGATTTTTCTGACAATCGACAATGGATTCATGGCCATCTTTAGACTCTTAAATCTAGATTTATTTTTTATTGATTTCAAATCCTATCGTCTGCCATGGTGGGATTCAGACCCGGGTCCCCAGAACATTTGCTGAGTTTCTGGATTAACATAGAACATAGAACATAGAACATTACAGCACAGTACAGGCCCTTCAGCCCTCGATGTTGTGCCGACCTGTCATACCGATCTCAAGCCCATCTAACCTACACTATTCCACGTACGTCCATAAGCTTATCCAATGACGACTTAAATGTACCTAAAGTTGGCGAATCTACTACCGTTGCAGGCAACGCGTTCCATTCCCTTACTACTCTCTGAGTAAAGAAACTACCTCTGACATCTGTCCTATATCTTTCACCCCTCAATTTAAAGCTATGCCCCCTCGTACTCGCCGTCACCATCCGAGGAAAAAGGCTCTCCCTATCCACTCTATCTGACCCACTGATTATTTTATATGTCTCAATTAAGTCACCTCTCAACCTTCTTCTCTCTAATGAAAACAGCCTCAAGTCCCTCAGCCTTTCCTCCTAAGACCTTCCCTCCAGACCAGGCAACATCCTAGTAAATCTCCTCTGCATCCTTTCCAAAGCTTCCACATCCTTCTTATAATGCGGTGACCAGAACTGTACGCAATACTCCAAGTGCGGCCGCACCAGAGGTTTGTACAGCTGTGGCATAACCTCTTGGTTCCAGAACTCAATCCCTCTATTAATAAAAGCTAAAACACTGTATGCCTTCTTAACAGTCCTGTCAACCTGGGTGGCAACTTTCAAGGATCTGTGTTCATGGACACCGAGATCTCTCTGCTCATCTACACTACTAAGAATCTTACCATTAGCCCAGTACTTTGCCTTCCGGTTACTCCTACCAAAGTGCATCACCTCACACTTGTCTGCATTAAACTCCATTTGCAACCTCTCAGCCCAGCTCTGCAGCTTATCTATGTCTCTCCGTAACCTACAACATCCTTCGTCACTATCCACAACTCCACCGACCTTAGTGTCGTCTGCAAATTTACTAACCCATCCTTCTACACCCTCATCCAGGTCATTTATAAAAATGACAAACAGCAGTGGACCCAACACCGACCCTTGCGGTACACCACTAGTAACTGGTCTCCAGGGTGAACATTTCCCATCAACTACCACCCTCTGTCTTCTTTCAGCAAGCCAATTTCCGATCCAAACTGCTATATCTCCCACAATCCCATTCCTCCGCATTTTGTACAATAGCCTACTATGGGGAACCTTATCGAACGCCTTGCTGAAATCCATATACACCACATCCACCGGTTTACTCTCATCTACCTGTTTGGTCACCTTCTCAAAGAACTCAATAAGGTTTGTGAGGCACGACCTTCCCTTCACAAAACCGTACTGACTATCCCTAATCAATTTATTCTCATAGTCTCACAATAATATTGCTCAAACCATCACCTCCCCCACAATTTTCCCGATGTCTCCAGCAATTTCAGTCTTCGTTTCCAATCGTGGGTTTTCGAGTTGTTCACAGTCGAATGAGCACTCATACTGTGCTGTTTTGGCATTTTATCGATAATTTAGATCTCAGGGGAACCTCGTAAAGACGTTTGTGTTCAGGCTGACAGTGTCTTGTTCTCCTCATGATTCTGGTGTGTAGTCAGTTGTTCGGATCGAATGGGACTTGGGAAAGGGAGCTGGGTTTCGGAGATGGGAGTTACCTGCCCTGGAACCATCACTCAGTGCGCTCCTTTCAACACTGCATCAGGGCAGCTTCAGACTGAGCTTAATATTCAGTATCCTTTTAGCTTCAGGAAGTCGCTTTCACAGAGAAACCAACACAACACTCTTCCCAGAGGCAGTATGAAACGGATCTGGCACTGAGCTGTGTCAGGACACACCAGGATACCCAATGTGAGGTTGAGAGGAGGAGACAGAGAGAGTCAAAAAGGCTGTCAACAAAACAGCAAACATATTTGAGACAAAATTAGAAATTGCTGGAAAAGCTCAGCAGTTCTCATAGCATCCGTGGAGGGAAATTAATGTTTCGGGTTGAGCTACCCTCTCCACAGAACTTGTCTAAGTGCTGCTTCCACTCCTTTTTGTCTTTTCTATGAATGATTTGGATGTGAACATAGTTAGCAAGTTTATAGATCGCACCGACATTGGTGGTAGAGTAGAGAAGATTACCTCAGAGTACAACAGGACCTCGATCAGATGGGCCAATGGGCCGAGGAGAGGCAGATGCAGTTTAATTTAGATAGAAGTGAGGTGCTGCATTTCGGAAAGGCACATCAGGGCAGGGCATATACACTTAATGGTCAGGTCCTTGGGAGTGAGAGCAGGTTCAGAGCTCTTTGAAAGTGGACTCACAGCTAGACAGGACAGTGAAGGAGGTGTTTGGTACACATCTTTATTGGTCAGTGTGTTGAGTATAGGAGTTGGGAGGTCATATTGCAGCTGCACAGGGCATCAGTTAGGCCACTATTGGAATACTGTGTCCAATTCTGGTCTCACTAGGGTCCTGTAACACTTGAAAGAGTTCAGAAACGATTTGAAAGGATGTTACCAGGGTTGGAGGGTGTGAGCTGTAGGGAGGGGCTAAATAGGCTGGGGCTATTTTCACAGAGTCACATAGAGTCATACAGCATGGAGCCAGGCCCTTTGATCCAACCAGTCCATGTTGAAAATAATCCCAAACTAAACTATTCCCACCTGCCCGTGCTTGGCCCACGCCCCTCCAAACCGTTCCGATTCATAAACCCATCCAAATACCATTTAAACATTGTAATTGTACCCGTATCCATCGCTTCCTTGGGAAGCTCATTCCACACACGAACCACCCTCTGTGTAAAAACATTGCCCCCCCCAGGTCCTTTTTTAAATCTCTGTCCTCTCACCTTAAAAATGTGCCCCCGGTCTTGAAATCCCCACAGGGAAATGCCAACTGCCATTAACTCAACCCATACCCCTCGTTATCTTATAAACTTGTATCAGGCCGCCTCCCAACCTCCTGCACTCCAGAGAAAAAAACCCCAGCCTGTCCAGCTTTTCCTTATCCCTCACATTTTCCATACCTGGCAACATCCTGGTAAATCTCTTCTGAACCCTCACCAGCTTAATAACTGGGAGACCGGAGCTGGACATGTCATTCCAGAAGAGATCTCTCCAACGTCCTGTACATGCTCAACATGATTTCCCAACTCCTGTACTCAAAGGACTGAGCAATGAAGGCAAGTGTGCTAAATGCATCTTTAACCACCCTGCCTATGTGTGATGCAAACTTCAAAGAACTGTGAACCTGCACCCCTAGGTCACTCTGTTCTGCAACACTGCCCAAGGCCCTAACATTGATTGTATAAGCCCTACCCATTTTGTTGGACCAAACTGCAGTACCTCACGTTATCCAGATTGAACTCCTCCTGCCACTTTTCAAACCATTGACCCATTTGATTAATATCCCTTTCTAATATTAGAAATCCTTCCTCACTGTCTGCTATGCCACCAATTTTGGTGTTTTCCACAAACTTACTAACCATGACGTCTATCTTCTCTTAATACTTTGAGATACGCGGTCAGGAATTCAGACTTTAACCTTGCTATTAGCATCATCAGAGTAATTGGTGGGACAGGGAGGTTAATTTTTCAATGTGGACACTAAAATGATTGCTGAGAAGTGAAGTTCCTGCTCACTGAGATGTTGAGCCAACAGTAGGTTTTATTGAAGATTGTGTATCATTCTTGAATAGTGGTGCCTTCCCAGGCTGCTTTGGAAACATATCCAGAAGGAAGTGTCGATGATTGTACTTCCGAACAACCTGAGGGTCTTCAGTCACTTAACATATTAAGGTGAGATGAGACCGTTACAGTGAATGTCTACATCACAAAAACAAGTACCCTTCACGTTCATGCCAATCACTTCAAGCGTGTAGCCTCTCCAAAGTCTCTATTTGACAAGTTGAGTATCTGATAAAACCTCCTGAATTTAACAGGGAATGAGGTTGCAGGAAGTTGAGTGCCGGGACTCTCCTGTTTGCTGGATGCTGAGTTGCATGGCACCCCAGGAGCACCTGAAGATAGTGTTGGATTTCATTTGGAGCCTTCAAGTAGCTTATTTATGAAAAACACTGTAACAATGCACTGTTGTGGTTCAGGTAAGCAAAGGGGCATTGAATTTGCTTTGTGGTTCAACTTGATTTTTTTAACAAAATATTCTTATTTAACAACACTGTGTGAGTATTTCATGAAATCCCACAATCTTTTTACTCTTTACGTAGCTCCAACCACCTGAGAAAGGATATTATCCACAATGATCCATTTATTTGAGCTGGGCTGTTGGAATCTCCCTTCTCTCTGATATACGGCTGGCTCTCTCTCTCACTCTCTCTCTCTCTCTTTCTATCTCTCACGAAAGTGGCTTTCTCAGAGGTCAGGGTGGATCATCTCTGGGTCTTCTTGGGTTGTCACTCAATTGGAAGTCAGAGGCTGAGGGGTGACCTTAATAAAGTTTATAAAATCATGAGGAGCATGGATAGGGTGAGTCGGGTCTTTTTCCCAGGGTGGAAGGGGTGGGGGGGAGTCCAAAAACTAGAAGACATAAGCTTAGAGAGCGGAAAGATTTAAAAGGGACGTGAGGGGCAACTTGTTCACACAGAGGGTGGTACGTGTCTAGAACGAGCTGGTGGAGGAAGTGGTGGAAGCTGGTACAGTTACGACATTTAAAAGGCATCTGGGTGGGTACATGGATAGGAAGGGTTTTGAGGGATATGGGCCAAATTCTGGCAAATGGGGCTAGATTAAGATCCAGCATCTGCAGTTCCCATTATCTCTAGATTAATTCGGAATATCTGGTCAGCATGGATAAGTTGGGCCGAAGGGTCTGTCTCCATGCTGTACATCTCTATGACTCTATGACTTAGTCGGAGAGTTCCAAACCCTTGAGCTGATCCTCGAGGTGGAGTGAAGCAAAAAGGGAAAGCTCATAGGCCCGAATTCCAGAGATGAGGAAGGATGCAGGCTGGAGGAGGTTTCTGTAGCTGTCCCTGGAGGGATGTCAAAGTAATGATGGAAATGATGGCGTTGGACCAGGGGCCAGTGTCAGTTCTTGAGAAGGGAGTGTGATGGGTGACCTAAGCTTTGTGTGAATCAATCGACAGGTCACTTCTGGAGAATGGCAAGTGAGAAGCTGGCCAGGAGGAGCTGAAGTGGGTGAGCTGGGAGAAAACTGAAATGTTTTCAAGCCTTCTCGCGGCAGCTGGAATGAAGCTGTGTTGCTATGATGGGGATGATCTCATAGTCGCATTGGACATAGGGTTTGGTGGCCATGTGGTGTGGGATAGGGCTGTCGTTCCTCTGTGACTGTCCCAGTCAGGGATCAATTATAAAGGACAGTATCAGGTAACAATGGCCTATATTCAAAATGAATGTCATCAGAAAGGCCCATTTTGATTCATGAGTAATCAGGACAGTTTAGAAAAAGTTGGGACCAACATTTGGGGATAAGAAGTCATAAAACTAACTGGTAATTGGGTGAAGGGCATGAGCTAATTTGTCAGTGAGACAGAGAGAGAGAGTGTGAGTTTATTTCAATTGGATCTTAATTGAAGACTTGAGCACATTGTTTAGGTTGACCCTTCCTGAGCTGTATTGTCTCAGAAGGGAAAGCAAGGGTCTGTCATGCAGTCAAGCGTATGGGAGACTTTCCATCTCTAATCTCTGAAGAAGAGGAGGGAATTTCTCCCCAGTATTCTCATGCAAGATTTGACTCTCAACTAACATCATGAAACAAAGTGATCTAATCACTGATCTTGATGCTGTTCACAGGATTGATTGTCATTTGTGCAAAATATTCCCACGTTACAACAGTGACAGCATTTCAAGCTCCTTTCAGTGACTGCGACTTGCTTAAGGATGTGTTGCGATTGTGGAAGGTGCTATATAAATGCAAGCCCTTTCTTGATGCTGTGGACAGTGTGGCATTGAAAAGGTTAATAGGTGAAGCCCATTAATTGAAGTTAATGCACAATCCTGTTCAGCTGCCATGAGAGCAACTTGATTTATAAAAACCTGAGCGTGACTGTGTTCCTGTTTTTTATTTGTTCCATTTTTGGATTAAAGGAGGGTAGGTATATTTGCAAGTTCTGCCAGGATGTTTCCCTTTATCTGCTGAAAGATTTTTATTATAATTATGTCCTGGTGGATAGAGGCTGCTTTAAATGGTTTACACAGTGTTTTCTGTTGTTACTCTGGCAGCTGCTGCTGGCTATGAGGTGTTGAGAGTTAAATATTGTCACTTTCCCAAATCCCCATTCGTTATGGGTTTTCCATTGTTGTTTTCTGCTTAATATCACTTTTTTTACTGTTCAAACTTATTTATGTTATGCCCCCCAAGCCATCACTTCCTGCTCTCTTTGTCCCTTCCCTTCTCATTTTCTCTTCTAAAATTATTTGTTTCTGATCCAAGGTTTCCCCTGACCTGAGTTAGTCTCCCTTCAAATCCTTTTCAATGTCTGAAACCCATTTTGTGAAAGCAAAACTCTGCTGTTGGTGGTTTGACAAGATCGCTGTTGATTGAAGGCCCCCTTGTTGGGCTTTGGAAAGGATTATACAATTTTTCCCCCTTTTTCTGAGCTGGCAAAATGTGATTTTTTTTTCCCCCTGCTGTTTGTTTAATATAATAATTTTGGAGTTGGTGTTTCCTACTGTCAAGTTTTAAGTATTTGAAAGCTTTTTTTTCTGTTTATTATTTAGAACGCTCAAGAATGACTTCAAACAAAAGTGTCACCAGCAAATCAGACAGGCCTGTTGCTGTTTTATGGAGTAAGGACCCATCAGCATTCTCTCAAACGCTCTTTGTAATTTGATAGCTTTACGGTTTATCCTTTTTTTTTCTGACTTGCCCATTGCTGATGTTGAGGCATCCTGCTATTACATTTCACAGTTGTGTGATGTTCCTGTTTCTCCTTTCCAGCACTGCTTTAGCAGTGACAGAGGCAGTGTAAGTTTTTTGCCTTATTGCCTCCAAAGCTGAGGAGCTACAACAAGCTGGCCTTGGAAAAGGGCAACTGCCTGAGGGCTAGGAGGTGGGGGAGGGGTTTGGCATGGTTGTTTCTTTCTTCGTTGGGCTCTTATTGACACAGATGGATCAGGAAGTGTCTATTTGAGACAGGTGGATGAATTGGTCACTGTGTTCTCCTGGGCCATGCGACAGAAGTTAAGTCTCAATGACTACTTTTCCAATAGTGGAGTGCAAAGTAAATGTCAGTTCTTTGTCGTCTACATGAGTCCTGTGTTTAAAAAGCTTCTAACACACGTGCTAATCTATCACACCGCTGACTCATTTGGTAATCTTGAATCAGTTTGCGCTGTCATTTTTTTGCACTGTCTGGATTGTTTAAGAAGTGCTGGCCAACATCAGGGGCACAGCTCCTGTTAGACACACCGTTCTGAGGGCTACACAAACAGCTGAGAGCTGTACCCTGTGAATGACTCCTAAATGTGTTGATAACAAGATGCAGAGTTGGATGAACACAGCAGCCCAAGCAGTATTTCTGAAGAAGGGTCTCGACCTGAAATGTCAAACTTTCCTGCTTCTCTGCTGCTTGGCCTGCTGTGTTCATCCAGCTTCAGTGTTATCACTATTCGGGATTTAGTAATTTTGAATGTGCTGTGACTGTGTGGATGGCGGTGGAGAATTCTCACCCGCAAGAATTCCATTGAACAGCAAACGGTTCCAGTTTGAATTAAAACCTCCTGGTTCGCATGTCATCCTCTTAGCAAAGACCATGTGCTGTGCTTTGCTGGTCACTTAACTTCAGGGACACAGCAATGTTGTCCAGGCAGTCAGCACTGGCCTGCCATGTCCTTATTGCACGACTGAATGAATTGAAAAGATGCTGGAAATGAAAAGGAACAGAGCCCGCATCATTGCTTGTATTTCATTGCAGGTTGTGAGTTGAACGCAAATCAGCTGATGCAGAAGTTTGAAATTACAGATGATGAGCTCTGTGAACATCAATTGGTTTTGAAGACGGTAATGTGATTGTTAACTGCCCACAGATCTCTCGCTGTTTAATGCCAGTTGGGGTCTGTGCCATTTGCCAGGAGTTACCAAACGCTGTCAGCTCAGGTCATCAATATCCCTGGGGCTTTCAGTACAATAATGCCATCCAGTACGTATGCGTTCTTGCCCAGCTTGCTCCCTCCCCATGGACACTTGGCAGTGAGAAGTTCAGTGCAAAGCGAGTGAGACCTCGGGACCGTCTCATTTATCCCGGGCTGGTTGGTGTTGAACAGAGGGAAGATAATTGGTGAATTCCTGGAGAATTGATGACCGGAGTTGTCGACTGTAGCATTTTTTTTGTAAAAGAAACAAGGGTGGGACTTTTTGCAGATAAAAGTATGGCCTTGGAGGGGTTCCAGAACAGAGACTTGTGTTCACTACATCGCTGGAAGGGTATTATTCAACTGAAGAGGAATCGGCTGTGATTTTTACCAGGATGTTGTCAGGAATGGTGGGGTTGAATTCTAAGGAGAGGTGGGATAATTTCAGCATTTTTCCTGAAGTGTAGAAGGTAGAGGGGTGACTCTGTAGATCTGTATAGAATAATGGGGGGTATAGATGAGGTGGTTGACAGGCTCCCTTTCTGAAGGGATAGGGATTTCAAGTCTAAGGGTCATCTTTTTAAGGTTGAAAGGCAAGATTTTGAAGACATGAGGATCAGTTGTGTGTCTGTGTGTCTGTGTGTCTGTGTGTCTGTGTGTCTGTGTGTCTGTGTGTCTGTGTGTCTGTGTGTCTGTGTGTCTGTGTGTCTGTGTGTCTGTGTGTCTGTGTGTCTGTGTGTCTGTGTGTCTGTGTGTCTGTGTGTCTGTGTGTCTGTCTGCTTCCATGCTGCATGACTCTAGCTCTTGTGTTCAGAGTCCTTGCGTCTGGGCATGAGGTGAGATGATTCAGTATGAGCCAGGCAGAGCCCATCGCTTGTCGGGGTACGGTATTTTTGGAGGTGGAAGGAAATTCTGCCATGATCTAGCTGGTTTACTGGGTGATGCAGATGTGTGCAAGAGGAGCCCGGCCTGTGCATTTGGATGACGTGTAGGAGAACAGGGTTGACAGTAGCTCATCACCTAAGCTGCTATGTCGAGGGGCCCAGGCGGCAACTCCCACGTGTCTCAAGTGAATTTAAAAAGAGCTCATTCTTGATCAACCTCATTCTTACAGGAATGTTGGGATGATGGGGCTCATGGCCCAGTGTAACTGAAGCTCTCAGGTTTTTACACAATGCTAACCTGGCAGGTTGAACACCATGAGTAGGGCTGGTTTGAGGGAGAAGTAGCTGTGCCCTAGTTTGTGGGTTGAGCGTTGAACTTGTGCAGAAGAGTTACAGACTACTGAAAGTTGAGAAATAGGCACAGTGAAAGAGTGATGGAATCCAGGCATGTCACTCTTTTCAGTTCTCCCTATTTGATGGAAACCAAGTCTGCTCTCTGTCAGGTGAACTTGCTGCTTTTTTGGTTCTGTACACCTATCTAAGGCTCAGTGTGTCTGTTTAACTTGTAGATCTGTTTGGGTGCTGCTGCAAAGGATGAAATGAACATTGTGGAGATTGTACCAGAGGATGAGAGCGCTCCCATTCCAATAGCGACACTGCAGCTATCCATCTTACCAATGGTTAGTCTTTGAGCTCCTCAATGTGGCTGTTTCAGGAGTTTCCTATCTGCCTACTGTTGCACATTTTGAACGATGTTTGTGGCCATTTTGTGACAGTGACCTCTCTAACTATATCCTGTAGCATGGCCTTGTCCTGCACTCTGTTGCTCCTGTTTGTGTTGAGTTTGCCCTGTTTGTGCACTGCTGCTGCCCCCCCGCCCCTGTGTTTTTATACAGTGTTGACTTGGCTCATTGGTTTTTGGTTCCAGACCATCATCTGTGGTATTGAGCTGACCCCCCCTGTTACCTTCAGACTGAAGAGTGGGTCTGGGCCTGTTTACATCACCGGACAGAACATGGTTTGTAAGTACACAGAGCAACTTGCTGTCACTCTCTGTTGCGTTCTCACTTGGTCTGTGCTGGCTTTGAGTCTTTTTTCTTCCTCAACCTCCTTTCCTTGCCCAATCTCCCTGAGTTGGTGGAATATTAGCTTAACCAGCAGACTGTATCCAGCCAAGGTGATCTGCTTGGAGTGGAAAGCTAAACTAATTGACTGTGGAGCTATTGGCAGTTGTAGCTGAAAAGCCGCTTGCTTCACAAATGCTGATTGGGGCAGGAAAATCTGAGGTATGGGTGACTTTCCCTTGGCCTCACAATGGCTCAGCAAGACATGCCAGCCCAAGGTGATGAAGGATGGGCTGTGCCCACATGGCATACAAGAGTAGAAAGCCCATCCCTGACTGAGCAAGAGATGTGAAGAAGTTTGCTGTATTAAACGAGTTTGTACTGAAGTTGGGCAGCAGTTTCAGGATGATCAAGGATTCACTTTGAAATAAAGGGGCAAGGCTGAAGGTGGGAAACAAACTGAAATCATGGGAGTAACTTGGGCTGTGTTACTTCTGTCTCTCACTCGGCAAATGCTGTTTGATCTGATTATTTCCAGTGTTCTTGCTTCTTGTTTCAGATATCCAGCACAATGTTTTGGGAAAGAGTTAACAATTCAGGAGTGTGGTGGAATGCTCTCCACTTGCCCTGGATGGGGGCAGCTCCAACATCACCCACAGAGCTCCACACCATCCAGGACAATGCTGCTCACTTGGCACTAATTCCAGAAGCATCTACTCCCTCCACCACCCAGACTGAGCAGCAGTGTGTACCATCTACAAGATGCACTGCTGAAATTCACCAAAGATCCTCAGGCAGCACCTTCCAAACCCATGACCACTTCTCTCTAGAAGGACAAGGGCAGCAGATACACAGGAAAACCACCACCTCCAAGCCGCTCACCATCTTGACTTGGAAATACGTCACTGTTGCTGACTCAAAATCCTGGAATTCCCTCGCTAAGGGGCATTATGGACAGCAGTGGCTCGAGAGGGCAGGGGGGTATGTGCATGTCTGTTTAGGAGCGTCTCAAGCCCTGGAAAATTTTAGTTAACTGCCTGACCCTGGTATCCTTAGATAATGGACCATAGAAATTCTGTCTATTGACAGGAAATGTGCCAGCTCATAATTCTTTTTCATTTTGAGTCAGAGTAAATTTGTTTGCTGGTGAATTCCAAATGTAGCAGTAAGAGGTGACATTGAGCTATATAGAAAACACATGTTAGCTCTCATGCATGTTCCAATGATCATAATCCAGGCTCAAACAGGTCAATCCTCATGGAACAGTTTCTTCTGTTGACTCTCCAGTAGAAGACTATCCATGGGGTGAGGAGGAAGAGGGTGAGGAGGAAGAGGAGGAGGAGGAGGAGGAGGAAGAAGAAGAAGTGGAAACACCCCCAAAACCAGCAAAAAGACCTGCATCCACCAAAAAAGCTGGCCTCTCAAAGGTATCTGCCTTTCTGCACCCCCCTCCCCCGCCCCCTTTCATGGGTCTTCAAGAATCCTTTCCAAAAGCTGACCTAGTTCCCACACCTTTTTCTCTTTCAGAAGAAAAAGTTAGAAGCCGAGAAGTCAGAGTGAGTACCTGTTTAACTTATCATCCCCAAACACTTCAGGATTTGAAGGGCTCAGTCAATGTTCACCAGTGTGTTTGTTTGCAGAGAGGAATCTGGTGAGGAGCTGCGCACTAAAAAGGTGAGGTTTCTGTTTGACTTTGTACAAAATTTAGATCCGTTTGCTCATGCAAGCTTTGTGAAAGTGCTGTCTGTTATCACAAGTGTTTGCTTCTCATGTCTTTGTGGGAATGTGACTGTCTGGTGACATGTTCCCTCCGTTAGCTCTGCCTGCAGGAAGGCCAACCTCTTGCCTTTGAGGCTTCTTGGCTGTTAGGCAGCGTGTGCCTGTTCATGGTTTTACAATCCACACCAACCCCACCCCCAGGCTTTATAATCTCCGATCTTCTTCTCTCCCTCATTAGCTTGAGGGAGCTGCCTACATTTGTGTAGGTAACCCATGAAAGCCAAGTGAATTCTTCAATTGGGCAGCATACAGTTTGCAATGTCGATCCAGTGCTTTTCCTCTCATTATCTCCTGGAACGTCTTAGCAGTGGGTTCACCAAGCACGAAGGGGCTGCTCCTCAACTCTTGGTCGTACTACAGCCCCTTGCTCCTTAATGTCTGGCCAGCCTGTGCTCAGGGGAGCATGCAGTTGACAGAGTCTACCTCTGGGCCTACTCCTTGGCTTGGCTCAAGTGACCTTTGAGTGGCCCATGGAGGGGATGGGGGTGGGGGTCATTGTTTCCTGCCTGTATGCACCTCTTTCACAGTTAGATCTGGGCTTGGGTCCCTGTTAGTGTTGGCTGGCATGATTTAAGCCTTTCAAGGCCAGTGGGGCTGGAGTGCATCAGGGCCCCCAATAATAACTGACTTATGAAGTTTGTTCCATCAGGGGCCGCCCGGCCTGACTTGAGGCTTATCTTGAGTCGAATGTAAAATGCAGACTGAGTAAATGAATCATGAATTTTCAGAAGGTTGTTAATTAATTATGGATGTGACAGTGAGGAAGTCTGTTTCCTTGGATGATACTCTAACTTACCACAATTTTCCACTGTCCCCTAGAATTCCAAATCAATCAGATAGGAAAGCTGTTACAGAGCGGGAGCTGCAGATGCTGGAGAATCTGAGCTAACAAGGTGTAGAGCTGGATGAACACAGGAGGCCAAGCAGCACAGGAACAGGGAAGCTGACGCTTCGGGCCTAGAGGGTCTAGGCCTGAAACATCAGCCTTGCTGCTTGGCCTGATGTGTGTTCATCCAATTCCACACCTTGTTAGCTCGGATTCTCCAGCATCTGCAGCTGCTATTATCTCTAGGCCCGAAATGTCAGTTTTCCTGTTCCTGTGCTGCCTGGCCTCCCATGTTCATCCGGCTCTACTCCTTGTTATCTCAGGTAGAAAAGCTTGACAGTGTTTTAGGGGCAGGAGTGAAAGCAGGTTGTAAGGATTGTAGGAGCTAGACGTGCAAGTGCCTGGAAAGAAGCAGTAGGATTCCAGAAGTTTGGTTTATTCCCGGCAGGAGGGTTTAAATATCTGTGGCAATAGCTGAAGGAACAAGCTTTGACCTCTGTCTGCTTCCTGTTTGTCGGTTTTACTGGATATGGCTGTTTTCCAGACAGTGACTGGTCTATAACATGTTACACCTGGTTGTCTCATAGTTATTGTCCAAACAGAAATCAATCATACTCTGTTGAAAGCAGCTCCAAGTTGGATTTCTGATTGTACACCAACAGAACCAGGGAGATGGTTAATTGTCAACTAACTGTCTTGCCTTTTTAAAAAGAGCTTTATTTGAGCAGGTGCATCTTGTACACAGCAAACAAGCTGGGACTAGACCAGGAGTCCTTGTGGTTGAGTTTTTGATACCCTGAAACATAGAGCTGCAATGCTGATAAAATCTCTGCTGTGTGGAAGCAGGCCATTTGGTCCATCGCACTGACTCCAAAGAGCTTCCCGCCGCTCCCCAATCCTATCCTTTAACCCTCTATCTCTCATGGCTAATCCAACTGACCTGTACAGCCCTGGATGTTATTTTGCATGACCAATCCTCCCTCGCCTGCATATCTTTGGACTGGGAGGAAACCAGAGCACCCAGAGGAAACCCACACTGATGCAGGGGAGAACGTGCAAACTCCCACACAGACAGTCACCCAAGGCTGGAATTGAACCAGGGTCCCTGCCGCTGAGAGGCAGCAGCACGAACAACTTAGCCACCATGCCATCACTGTGAATGGAAATGATTTTCTCAGAACAGTGCTGTTTTGGTGAGATGCAGTGCACCATGCTTTAGGTTCTATAAATTCTTGGCTACAGATTTCAGATGTTCTTACTCTGGAAAGCTGTCCCTTAGCTCCAGAGCTGCACCCCTGTTTGGTATTGCTGGTCTCTGACTGTTGGGGCATTCACTGCTCATCCTGGAGATGACTGCCACTGTTCTCTTGTGTGAGGAACATGCGGGCGTGGTTGTAGGCTGGTTCAGGAATGCCACTTGCTGAACTGCAAGACTCCTGTGGCTGACCATGTCTAGCTGATTGTGCCCAGTTACTCGTGCACAATGAGGGCATGAAGTGAAGAAGTTCATAATGCTAGAGAATAGAGTGAAAGCTGATGTCATTGTAAAAGGGAGTGGTAAGCTGGCAGATGGACTAACTTGGAAAGGATTATGGAAAACCTCAAACCAAGGTCAGTGGAGAGAGATAATAAAATGAGAGGCTGGATGAACACAGCAGGCCAAGCAGCATCTCAGGAGCACAAAAGCTGACGTTTCGGGCCTAGACCCTTCATCAGAGAGCAGTCGGTGGAGAGAGCTTGGGCACAATGAAAGTTACAGTGAAAGCTTGTGTAACTACATAAAAGGGATGGCAACAGCTGAAGTGATTTTGTTTTCCTCTGTTAAGTGAGTTAATAGTGGGGAACACAAGGTTGAGATGGTGAATATTTTGCTTCAAGTTTCTGGTCGATGACACCACTCTGGCCTCAGGATAGGGAGCTCCAAACCAGAGAGCAAAGGTTTAAGGTGAGAGGGATAAGATGTAAAAGGGACCTGAGGGACAATATTTTGCAGAGGGTGGTTCATGTGTGGAATGAACTGTCGGAGGAAGTGGCAGTCTGTTTCCAGGCTGTCTGACTCTATCCCAATAGTAGCAGGTAATGCAGAGGTTACAGCAGGTAACATGCACTAAGTGTGGCTCAGTGGTTCACGTCGCTGCCTCAGTGTCAGGGACCCAGGTTTGATCCAAGCATCAAGTTTGCTCCAGGTGCTGTCATTCACTCCAAAGAATTGCAGGTTAGGTGGATTAAAGGGTTTGGGTTGAGGGGTGGGTCTGGGTGGGATGCCCTTCGGAGGGTCAGTGTGGACTGAGGGAGCTGATGGATTTGGCATCTTTCTGCACTGTAGGGATTTATGATTGTGTGAATGACTAAGCAAATGATCAGGATTGAGAGCAGCCAGGCTCAAGAAGGAAGTGATGGTGCATCTGCTGTGATAACAGTTTAATAAGTGCCTGGATGTAGCTATGCTCGAAAAGCGAGGGAGACAGACAGGAAGCTTTTAAACCAGTTTAATGTCTGTTGGAAACTGTTATCATCCATTATTAAGGAAGCAATAACTGGATGTTTGTCAAGTCAAAACACAATCTATGCTTTCAGGAGGAGTAAATCAGTTTGATTTAATTTGTGCAGAGTTCTTTGAAGGTGTAACTAGCCAAGTGGTTCATGGGAATTGTGTGTATGTTGTGCATCTGGATTTTGGGAAGGCATTTGAGATGCCTGACACAAGCTGAGATCACATGGGGTTGGGGTAACTTACTCAGTGGAGTTATCCATTTTAGTTAGACGAATAGAAAGCTAACTGATTATCTAAACACTGTGGAACTTGAGTGTTTTCAGACAGAGGGACCTGGGTGTCCTGGTGCATGAACAAAGCCAACAGAATTCTGGCCTTGCTTAAGGAGTAGAGTACACAAGTGGGGAAGTGTTGCTGTAATTGTACAAGGCATTAGTGAGTCTGTGTCTCGGGTATTGTGTATGGTTTTGGTCCCCTTGAGGGATGAAGTTGCATTTGGAGGCAGTTAAGGCTGTGATCCTAGATGGATTCTAGCAATGTGGGCTTTATTTAATGGAGGGATTGGGTGAAAAAGTTTGAGATATAGCATATTTGCAAGTTTAGAAGCATTAGATCAGAGATGCTGAAGGGGGTTTGATAAAGTAAATGTTGAGTATATTGCCCTGTGGATGGGACAATGTGAGACAAGAGGTGGATTTTCTAGAAGGAGGGATAGCAGATTTAAAACAAGCATTAAACTTTCCTCTTGTCCTGAATCTTCTCTTGTCCCCAGTGTGCACTAGATGATGTTACATTGAGTGCATATAAGGGGAGAGACGTTCATGGGTTGGAGAGTTATGGAACTGAGGCAGAGATGAGTTCAGCCATGACTGCATTGAACAGCAGTGTGTGCTCAAGAGGCTGAATGGCAGGCTCCTGCCTGTGATTCCTGTCAGGATTTTTAGTTCTCCCCCAGGCTCTCTTCCCACTTTGCAGGAAGTTCAGAGCTTGTCATCCAGAACATCACTCCTCTGCAAACCAATCAGCAATCTTTTGCTGGCCAGGTCTCCATCTCTACACTGCCCCCTGGTGCCAGCTCTGTGAACAGCCTCCCCTACTGGAACTGAGGATCTGAGGCAACCCCACTGACAGAGCTGCAGTCATGCCTTTGAAAAGTGTGCCCATTCCTTGGCAGTGAAATATTTCTTGTCGTATTGCAGTCTACAGTGTCAATTACAGCAGAGGAAGGCTTTCCTGTTGTGCAGATGAAAACAGCTTTGGTAATGTCTGCCTTGAAATGAGCTTAACTGTTGGTGAGTGAGTGGGTGCACTGTCAACTGAGAACATGTTTGCATACCCTAGGGGAAAGAGTCGAGCAAGGCGAAGAAGGTAGCTGTGAAGAAATAAATGCTTTTTGTACAGAGCCGAGGAATTGATTTTTGCAAGGTAAGAGGCCAAGGATTTAACTGCCTTGTGGAAACTAAGTTGGCTGAGATGTCATGTGTACGGCTGACCAGGAGATGGCTTTGGCTGTAAGTCGGGACAGGGTCGTGGCGAGCCAGCCCTGTGTTAGAACTGATGGGGTGGAAAATACTGCCCCCACCCCCCCAGCCCTCTTTGCTCTTGAGTACTGTGCACTTGAGTCAAATGTGAAGGGGGCTCTGGCAAACCAACGCTGCAGCAAGTTGCCAGACCACTGAGGGTGTGCGCTCAGAAATGATGCGTTGTATTGCCTTTAGCTTGTTGCATGTCCTCAGCAGTTTTCTGCTGCATTGGACCCACTGCTTTGGCTGTGCTCAGTGTCCCTAGTGGGGGTTGGACTGACTGGTCAGATTTTTATGTTCCTGTGAATTATTCACTGACTGGTGGCCGACAACATTGATTGCACACCCAGCAATATGTGACTGTGTGAGAATAAACTGCACATCTTGACTTGCAGAGAGTGTCTCTCAGCTGTTGGTCTCCAAACTGAGTGGGATGCTTGAAAGGCACAACAAAGTAAGATGATCTTGCAGTGCTTTTCAAATCTGGCTCTTCAAAGGAGCACCGTCAAACTGCCACTGCACCATGTCAGGAGCTGTTTGTTCAATGACCAAACCCAAGTGCAAGCGTAGCTTCCATGAGGATATTACTGGAGGGAAGAAACAGGGAGAGGTGTTGGGGGACATGGTGATTCTCCATGGTAGAGCATCTCCATGGTTACAGGCTGTTGCATGATTCTGGTTGAGGCCAGAGTTGACGAACTGCAGATAGCTGAAAGCTGAGCTTGGGAGGAGCTGTTAGCAATCAAGTGCTGTTATTGGAAATCTGCATGATTCTTTGATGTGAAACAGGATCCTTGTCCTTGGATCAATGGAATGCCTTTCACCAAGTTTCTTCCTCCTCTTGTTGCTGCTGACATCCAATTGTTTCACTTTTATTCTCACTCTCCCTTCAGGTCGTCTGCAAAACCCAGAGGAAGGACCTAACTTATTTTTGTAGAATGTTGCGATACAATTAATTGGAATAAAGCTCACCCTTTAATACATCAGTGGTGCTGCCTCTCTCTCTCTCTCTCTCTCTCTGGTACATGGGTAAATGCAGGAACTGAAGGCAAGGCTTAATGGATTACTATTGATTGATGCAAGGGATTGATCGCCTGTGTGAAACAGAAATGCTAAGGCTGTGTGGAGGAAATAATTTTCTTCTGCAGAGTTAGATCTTCAGGCCTGGAGATGTGAAGCAATTGGGGTGCAACTGAGAATTTTGATTATCTTTTTTCCTATCTTGGGCTTCAGGACCTTTTTATTGTAGTTGATGGAGCCTGAAACTTTTCTTTCCCTTTTGGAATTAAGTTTGCATTTGAAGTAAACTAACCTGCCAGGCTTCAGATTCAATAATCATGTAGGCTGTGTCAGAACCAGACCAAACCGAACCCCCTTCAAATGGATTGAGGAAGTAGCCTGGGCCCTAACTGATTATTTTAGTTTGGGTAAATGTGAGTTCTTGTGTTCCACATGTAATTGAATTGGTTCAATGACTCAGCTTTAAGCAAAACACACTTTATTCTTGCCCTACACTTCAAGTACAAATGGAAGAAATTGCTTAACTTGAACTCAATTGAGAAACTTAACAAGAATCATGAATTCTCTAATAGTTTGCTAAACAGCCGTTCCCACAAAGTAACATTCAAACGGCACACCCTTGGCTAAGTCAGTAAACAGATTGCAAGCAGCAGACAGAACCCAAGCTTTTAGTTTTAATGGTTTACATAGCCAGCTTCAAAACCCCCAACAACTACAGAATGCTGTGCAAAATCCCTGGCTCTGTGGGAGCCTGCCTTCAGGCTGCTTCTAATGTTCCAACTTTTCATTTTGCTAAAAAAAACCCAAGGCCTGATGTGGCTTACTTCAGTTTGGAAGAGCCAGCTCAGTGCCTACAGCTCAAAGCCACTTCTTAAAAAGAAAAACCAAATAAAGCTCTGAAAACCATAGTATCATCGCAGACATGAATTTTGGAGATATGGTTAGTAAGTAGCGAGTTTTGAGAAGATTTGTAGCTCAGGTTGAGTTTCTGGGTGTGAGTTTGCTTGCTGAGCTGGAAGGTTAGTTTTCAGACGTTTCGCCACCATTCTAGGTAACATCATCAGGGAGCCTCTGACGAAGCCATGGTTAGTAAGTTGCAGATGACACCAAATGAGGTGGTGTAGCAGACAGTGACTGTTAGACCATAAGACACAGGAGTGGAAGTAAGGCCATTCGGCCCATCAAGTCCACTCCGCCATTTAAATCATGGCTGATGGGCATTTCAACTCGATTTCCCTGCGCTCTCCCCATAGCCCTTGATTCCTTCTGAGGTCAAGAATTTGTCGATCTCTGCCTTGAAGGTATCTAACATCCCGGCCTCCACTGCGCTCCGCGGCAATGAATTCTTACAGGCCCACCACTCTCTGGCTGAAGAAATGTCGTCTCATTTCCGTGTTAAATTTAGCCCCTCTAATTCTAAGGCTGTGCCCATGGGTCCTAGTCTCCCTGCCTAACGGAAACAACTTGCCGGTGTCCACCCCTTCCAAGCCATACTCTGTTATTTCAGAGTACTATGCTCCCATGGTCAGATGGCCAAGGGACTGGGGAGTGGTGGATGGAATTTATTTAAATGTGAGGTGTCGTATTTTGGGTAAGGCCAATGACGGGGTTTACCAGGATGATGCCAGTGTTGGAAGGTAAAAACTATATAAAGGAGCTGGATAGGCTGGCATGACTTTGAGCTCTGGAGGCTGAGGGTGACCTCTATAGAGGTTAATAAAATCAATCATAGACTCTCTCAACACAGAAACAGACCCTTTAGTTCAACCAGTCCATGCTGACCATAATCCCAAGCTAAATTAGCTCCATCTGCCTGCACCTGGCCCCCCTCCCTCCAAACCTTTCCCTATCCATATAATTGGACATATATCCACCACTTCCTCAGGAAGTTCATTACAGCCCCTCCCGACAGCACTTTCCATTCCCAGCATCTTCATGATAAACCACTACTGAATCTCCTCCAGCTCAATAATATCCTTCCTATGACAGGGTGACCAGAACTACACACAGGCCTCTAGAAGAGGCCTTGTCAATGTCTTGTACAACCTCACCATCATGTCCCAACTCCTATACTCAAAAGGTCTGAGCAATGAAGGCACATGTGCTAAATGCTGTCTAAACCACCATCTCTACATATCTCATAAATTTGTAAGAATTATGTACCTGAATCCCTATGGCTCTTCAACAACACTGTCTAAGGCCTATAATTTTCATTGTACAAGTCTTGCCTTTGTTGGTTTTACCAAAATACAATCCCTTGCCTTTATCCAAAATAAACTGTGCCACTCTTTAGCCCAGTGACCCAGTTGATCAAGACCTCACTGTATATTAGGAAACATTCTTATCTATCCACTCCTCCATCAATCTTGGTCTCTGCTGTGAACTTACAATCAATGCCTTCTGTATTCACATCTAAATCACTTTGTATCCATGATGGGACCCAGTACTGATCCCTGTGGAACACTCAAGGTCACAGGCCTCCAGTCCAAAAACTAACGTTCCACTATCACACCCTGTTTTGTGCCATTAAGTTAATTTTGTACCCAATTGACAAGCTCACCCTGAATCCCATGTGACCTTAACCTTACTCATTAATCTATCATGCGGAACCATGTCAAAGGCTTTACCAAAGTTCAAGTAAACATGGTCTACCATTCTGCCCTCATCAATCCTCGTGGCTACTTCTTTAAAAACAACTCAATCAAGTTAGAGACACACAGTTTCCCTTGTGTGTCCAGCATGTGTAACCATGCTGACTATCCCTAATCATTCCTTGCCTGGATGAGAGTTTGCTCACTGAGCTGGAAGGTTAGTTTTCAGATGTTTCGTCACCATTCTAGGTAACATCATCAGTGAGCCTCCGATGAAGCGCTGGTGTTATGTCCCACTTTCTATTTATCTGTTTAGGTTTCCTTGGGTTGGTGATGTCATTTCCTGTTCTTTTTCTCAGGGGGTGGTAGATGGGCTCCAAATCAATGTGTTTGTTGATGGAGTTCCGGTTGGAATGCCATGCTTCTAGGAATTCTCATGCATGTCTCTCTTTGGCTTGTCCTAGGATGGATGTGTTCCAACATCACCCACCACCAAAGTCAGACTCTCAGGACTACAGTTCCCAGACTTCTCCTTACATCCCTTCTTAAACAAAGGTACAACATTAGCCACTCTGCAGTTATTGGGCACCTCACCCGCAGTTATAGGTGGTAGAAATATTTCTCCAAGAGGCCCCTGCAGAACTTGCCACAACCTCTTGAGATACATTTGATCAGGTCTTGGAGGTTTATCTGCCTTTGATTTCTAAGACCTCCAGCACTTGCTCATCTGTAAAATGAACTGTTCTCAAAAGATTAATATTTACTTCACTGAATTCTGTAGTCTCCATTTTTCTCCACAGTACAAACTGAAGTGAAATATACCTTTTAATATCTCTCCCATTTTCTAACATTCAACACAGCTGACCTCTGACTTTTAAGCGGCTCTACCCCCCCCTCTCTAGTTGTAGTCTTGCTCTGAATGTATTTGTAGAATGTCTTTGGATTATTCCTGAAATTTATTTGCCAAGGCTGTTGCATCTCCACTCTGCCTTCCTGATCTCTCTTTCCACAGCTCTCCCCCCCACCCCCCCACCTCTAACCCCCCTCTAACCCCCCTCTAACCCCCCTCTACCCCCTCTCTGCGCCGCCGCCCCCCCCCCCCTCAAAAATGCCCTGACATACTTTATGCTTTTAGATTCATTTGATCCCAGTTGTCTAAATCTAATTCAGAGACAGTAGGAATTGCAGATCCTGGAGAGCCTGGGATAACAAGGTGTGGAGCTGGATGAACACAGCAGGCCAAGCAGCGTCAGAGGAGCAGGAAGGCTGATGTTTCGGGCCGAGACCCTTCTTCAGACCCTATTTCTGAAGAAGGGTCAAGGCCCAAAACATCAGCCTTCCTGCTCCTCTGCTGCCTGGCCTGCTGTGTTCATCCAGCTCCACACCTTGTTGTCTAAATCTAACTGATCTTTCAATTCTTGACTACAGCCTTATTGTCTTTATTCATCCATTGTTCTCTAACCCTGCCAGCTTTCTACCTGTTCCTCTCTCTGGAACATGACGACTCTGAACTCTCACTTGAAAGTCTCCGACTTAGCTGTTGTCTGTATATTTACAAACAGACTACTCCTGTCCTCGTCTGAAAGTTGTCTCATAGCATTAAAATATGCCTTATTCTAATTAAGAACTATTCCTTTCATGAAGACTTATCCTTTTCCATTATGATTAAAAAACTAATAGAATTACCATCACCAGACCCAAAATGTTCCCCTCCTCTTGTTTCAGTTGCTTGCCCTGTCTTATTACCCAAGAGAAGATCGTTTTGCTACTTTTCTGGTAGGAACATTAATGTATTGATGAAGAAAATTTTCTTGAACCGATTTAACGTTCTTCATCCAAGCCTTTAACATGATGGCCATCCCCAGTCAACGTTTGGGGTAAAATCTCCAGAACATTCGTGTGGTTTCTGTATTAACAGTCCAGCAGTAATGCTGCTCGGCCATTGTCTCCCCATCCTTTCTGAACAGGTCTTTGTCATGCAAGAGACCCCAATGATCCAAAACCCTGAATCCCTGAACATTACACCACCTCTTCAAACCGTTAATATATCTCCTTTTATTGATTTATTCTTTTCCTCATTTGAGTTTGGCACTGGGAGTAAACCTGACGATACTGTTTTTGAGGTTCTGTTTATTAATCTACCTAATCTTTCATCTGCTCTGCAAAGCCTTAACCTTTCCCTCATTGTCATTTGCCACAAATATGTCCGATAGCTTCTGGTCTCCTCCTCCTCCCCTTTTACAATATGCTTCAAACATTTTGAAATGACAGGACACTGACACCAAAAAAGCAACATACTTTTCTAGATTCACACTCACCGCCGCCGAATCCCCTATCTGCCCTTGACAGGAGACCCCTGTAACAACTATTCTCTTAAATTTTGTCAAATCCTGTTTTACCTAAGATGCATTCTTAGTGCATATGCTGAGTCATCACTTCTAAATCGACTTGTTGGTATTGTCTCTTAATGTCATTAAAACCTAAAAAGAGCAGCTTTCAAGAGCACCTGGAATCTAAAATAAACTACCTTTCCTCAGCCAAAGAATTAATGTTAAACCTAACTTTAAAAATTTAAATCTTAAATTGATCAGCTAAGTGGCTGTTTTATTTAATTAAAAATTGCTCCTCTAGCAGACAGCTTTCACTGTTCTGATGAAAAAGCAATCTCACTCCAGATCTGTCATAGAGCCTCTCCACAGGCTCCCTTAACACAACTCTGCTTTTAAAACTGTGTTGCTTTTTTTAAGAAACAACTTGTGTATGGTTTTCAAATAGAATGCTTGAGCCATCCATGTATCTGCCTTTCCAAAATCTCCATTCAAACTGTGTTTTTAAAATGTTTTTGTCATTTGGCAAAAAAAAATTTAAATAAATATCTTAGTACTGCAATACAATCACTATAAGAAATCTCAAAGTAAGCCTGCAACCTTTGAGGCAGTATGCTGCTCTCTCTCGATTGAAATGCCCATCCAGCATCACAATCTGTTTCATGGCCATGCTGAGACTACATGGAGGTTCTGGTGTTTTAACCCTGTGGTGTTATTGACCTGATCAGCCCCATTAACCAATATCTCTTCCATTTCCCCACTCCACTTTAGGCTGAACAGAAATTCTCACTGTAGCAGGCCATCCTCCAACCTAATGTACCAAACAGTCATCACTTTGTACAGCAGGGAAATGGAACCTTCAGTCCAACTCATCTATCCCAACCATATATCTTAAATTAATCTAGTTCCATTTGCCAGCATATGGTCTGTATCCCTGTAAGCCCTTCCTGCTTCGATACCCTTCCAAATGCCTTTACAATTACAGCATTTAATCAGCCTCCACCAATTCATCTGGCAGCTCATTCCATACACACACTGCCTTCTGTTTGGAAAAAGTTGTCCCTTTAAAATCTTTCCCCTCTCAACTTCAACCTTTGGACTCCTGTGTCCTGGTAAAAGTGCCTTGGGACATGGGTAGGGTGAACAGCCAAGGTCTGTTCCCTGGGGTGGGACAGTCAAAACCAGAGGGGCATAGGTTTAAGGTGGGAGGGGAAAGATTTAAAAGGGACCTATAGGGCAACCTTTTCACACAGGATGGTGCTTGTATGGAAGGAGCTGGGTTTAGAGGGTTATGGGACTGGATTAATTTATGATATCTGGTCGGCATGGACCAGTTGGGCTGGAGGCTAGGTTTCCATGTTGTATAACTTGACTGTTTGTGACACAATAGGTTGAAAGATGGCCTGTTGCGTTGACAACTTCTGTTCAGCCTGAAGTAGGGTAGAAGGAAGAGATAGGGGTGAAAGGGGCTGATCAGGTCAAGGACACTGCAGGGTAGAGCCACCATGATGTCTCAGCATGGTCAGGGAATGTAGTGTGATGCATTGATGGGAGTTTGGATTGTGTGAGCAGGCAGCAGGATAAGGACTGCAGTTCAGGGTCCATGCTGGCTGGCCAGGCCTATGGTGGAAGTGCAGCAGAGCATCTTTGTATTGACAGGGTCAGTGTAATTTTCCCCAAAGCCCACAGGGACAAACTAGCAAAGTGCAGCAATGAGATATGGCTCCAACTCATCTTGTGGTCTGCATACTGCTAGTTGTTTCAAAAGGTCAGATTTTTCATGTTCTTTTACCTCTGGATGTGCAATTAACAAACTAGCTGACTCTGTTGCCTCACATTTTATTTGCTTTGGATCTTTGCTGCCTTTCAAAAGTAGAGTGAGAGTTTGACAGGTCTTCCTCATGGATATCTGGGTTGTCATGAATTGTGGCTGTCATTTTATCTTTCAGCCTCTGGGGTGAAGCAGAATTGAATCCAGTCTCTACACAGAACATAGTAAAATGTGAGGCTGGATGAACACAGCAGGCCAAGCAGCATCTCAGGAGCACAAAAGCTGACGTTTCGGGCCTAGACCCTTCATCAGAGAGGGGGATGGGGGGAGGGAACTGGAATAAATAGGGAGAGAGGGGGAGGCGGACCGAAGATGGAGAGTAAAGAAGATAGGTGGAGAGGGTGTAGGTGGGGAGGTAGGGAGGGGATAGGTCAGTCCAGGGAAGACGGACAGGTCAAGGAGGTGGGATGAGGTTAGTAGGTAGCTGGGGGTGCGGCTAGGGGTGGGAGGAAGGGATGGGTGAGAGGAAGAACCGGTTAGGGAGGCAGAGACAGGTTGGACTGGTTTTGGGATGCAGTGGGTGGGGGGGAAGAGCTGGGCTGGTTGTGTGGTGCAGTGGGGGGAGGGGATGAACTGGGCTGGTTTAGGGATGCAGTGGGGGAAGGGGAGATTTTGAAACTGGTGAAGTCCACATTGATACCATATGGCTGCAGGGTTCCCAGGCGGAATATGAGTTGCTGTTCCTGCAACCTTCGGGTGGCATCATTGTGGCAGTGCAGGAGGCCCATGATGGACATGTCATCAAGAGAATGGGAGGGGGAGTGGAAATGGTTTGCGACTGGGAGGTGCAGTTGTTTGTTGCGAACTGAGCGGAGGTGTTCTGCAAAGCGGTCTTGTTCGCTCCACACTGCCCTCCAACCCCACCACACCCGGCACCTTCCCCTGCAACCGCAGGAAATGCTACACTTGTCCCCACACCTCCTCCCTCACCCCCATCCCAGGCCCCAAGATGACATTCCACATTAAGCAGAGGTTCACCTGCACATCTGCCAATGTGGTATACTGCATCCACTGTACCCGGTGCGGCTTTCTCTACATTGGGGAAACCAAGCGGAGGCTTGGGGACCGCTTTGCAGAACACCTCCGCTCAGTTCGCAACAAACAACTGCACCTCCCAGTCGCAAACCATTTCCACTCCCCCTCCCATTCTCTTGATGACATGTCCATCATGGGCCTCCTGCACTGCCACAATGATGCCACCCGAAGGTTGCAGGAACAGCAACTCATATTCCGCCTGGGAACCCTGCAGCCATATGGTATCAATGTGGACTTCACCAGTTTCAAAATCTCCCCTTCCCCCACTGCATCCCTAAACCAGCCCAGTTCATCCCCTCCCCCCACTGCACCACACAACCAGCCCAGCTCTTCCCCCCCACCCACTGCATCCCAAAACCAGTCCAACCTGTCTCTGCCTCCCTAACCGGTTCTTCCTCTCACCCATCCCTTCCTCCCACCCCTAGCCGCACCCCCAGCTACCTACTAACCTCATCCCACCTCCTTGACCTGTCCGTCTTCCCTGGACTGACCTATCCCCTCCCTACCTCCCCACCTACACCCTCTCCACCTATCTTCTTTACTCTCCATCTTCGGTCCGCCTCCCCCCCTCTCCCTATTTATTCCAGTTCCCTCCCCCCATCCCCCTCTCTGATGAAGGGTCTAGGCCCGAAACGTCAGCTTTTGTGCTCCTGAGATGCTGCTTGGCCTGCTGTGTTCATCCAGCCTCACATTTTATTATCTTGGAATCTCCAGCATCTGCAGTTCCCATTATCTCTCTCTACACAGAACATGCTCAGTGGGTGCTGTACTCCTACTGCCCCGAGAGGGGCAGTGTTTCCACATTTTGCTAAGAGATTCTTTTATTTCAGAAACTTGCAAAGTTTTTTCTTGTGAATAATGTATGTATTCATTGTTATTGATGCAGTTTTGTTCTGTACAGTAGCATATCAATGAAATAAACAAACATTAGTGTTTGATTCTACTCAAACAGACCAAAGACATTTCTTTGACATCCAGGACTATATTCAGCCACAGACTGAAGGGATCCCTGATTCCCTTTGGAAGGAAGGCCTCAGACAGCAGTTTCCCCCTGTTGAACCTTGGCCACAGCTGTCCCAAGCTTAGCATGTACTGCCAGACTTTGTAGTGTGCCAGTCTGCAACACATGAACAGGGCCCCCTCCGATTCTCTGGAAGACCAACAAGGCTCACAGACCCAAGAGTATCTTACACAGAGTTGGTGGATGAGTTAGCCCATGGGTGGGGTGCAAGTAAAGCAGTGCGTCAGTCACCCTGAGCACTAATGGCCAACAAGCTGTAAGTGGGATCTGAACTGCGTGCTCAGTCTTGGTTCATATGTTGCAGTGAAACCTCCAATGCTCTGATTATGGTGGGACTATGTGGCCTTACCCCTTTGTAAGGGAATCCCAGGAGCATGAGCACCCCTTGTAGATTCCCCCTCTCATTGGCTCATTTTGCTGATGGGCTGTGGAGCGTTCACCGTGAGTCAGCCTGGCCTTGTGTGGGCTTCCTCGGGTTTCGTTGCCTGTTGGCCTGTGCGAGAGCACAGTTGCTTTAATGTCCAGTAGGTTTTCCTTTTCCTTCCGTTGATCCCACTTTCCCAGGTTTTGGGGGTAGGTTGGAATGTGAACTGGCTGCCGTCGTCTAATCTGATCGAGGGGAGAGCAGAAAGCAAGTTTGTTGTCTCTTCGATGCGTGCAATCCTGAAACAAAGCTTATTGCCAGTCTGACGGAAGTTTGTGAACACCACTGCCTCTCAGAGCACTGCTTCTGTCGCTGAGCCAGGGGAAGCTCCTGGTTGGAGCTGTAGCTTCAGTAATAAATCAACGTAGCCTCCGGTAGCTATGAGATCCTGCTGCGGGGTTTAACAGCCCTGGATCTGATGGCCTAGGTTCTTGGTTCTCCCACCATCATAGTAAATGTGCATGAATGCTGAAAACGCTGAGCCGGTGTGTACAAGTTCTCTCAAACATAAGCCTGCTTTCTCTTTGTACACATCATGCTCTACCTCACGAGTGCATAGCCCTCTTTCTACATGAGATGTTTAGCACAGACTGTGTCTTGTCATTCGGAGCAGAGTCCTCTCGACTTGAAACATTAGCTTGCTCTGTCTCCATTGATACTGCTCGACGCCCCCCGATTTCTGGTGATAGCAGGAACTGCAGACGCTGTAGAATCTGAGATAACAGGGTGTGGAGCTGGATGAACACAGCAGGCCAAGCAGGAAGGCTGACGTTTCAGGCCTGGCCTCCTCTTCAGGAATAGGGTCTGAAGAAAGGTCTTGGCCCAAAACGTCAGCTTTCCTGCTGCTCTGATGCTGCTTGGCCTGCTGTGTTCATCCAGCTTCACACGGTGTTATCGCTGATTTCTAACGGTTCTGGTTTTTCAGTATCTTGCTAGAATTACCAGAGAGTGGTGGTCAGCCATCAGATGGGAGCTTGTGGTATGCAAATATGGGTCATTTAATTTTCTAACATCAAACAACGGACTGCACAGAGGTCATCTCACTGCTGTAGCACTTTGGGATATCCTGAAATGTGGATCAGGCATGCCGTTAGCGATAAACCAGTTGTCTCCTTCAGAACTGAGGAATGTCTGGATCAATATTCCTACTCCCTTATCTCACCATCTTCATCCCTGTGGTGACAAACAGCGATGGAGAGATCGGTGTGCTCTCTTCAACCTGGGGACAACTGGCCAGGGAGCGTGAGCTGAATGCAGCAAGTGGAAATTAATTCTTCCCCTTTATTATGCGTTCCTGAGCACTGCCCCCAAACTGTCCACCATTTCTTGCACATCACTGTGGGCCCGGAGTCACGTATCGGCCCAAACAGGCAAAGATAGCAGCTGTCCCTCCCTGCACCACGTTTGAGAAGCCCATCTGCTTTCCTCGCAGTGGGCGCCACTTTCATAATCATCAGATTCTTAATTCCTGGTTTTTGGAATTCCGATTGCACCGACTGTCGAGGTGACCAGAATATGACATGAATCTCTGGATTAACAGTGTGGCCACAATCCCACGAGGCCTTCATATCCCTGGAAGGTAGCCATCAGTCATTCTGATGATGCTAGCGCTTGCTACAGCTCGTGGTTCATGCTGCTTTCAGGGCCCAGGACAAGCTGCGTGTGTAAACATGCTCCAGGAGGGGTCAGGATCACCACAAAAAGACCAGTCCTGTCCCCATCTCTGCCTGAAGTCAATTACATCTGCAACACAAGTTCAGTTCAAACAAATCCCAAACACTGGGTCGTATCCGAACTCTGATCTCAGTGTTTGTTCGACCAGGTCCCTCAGTTGGGCAATGCTTTCGGAAACGCACCTGCCGTGCTGTTAGATCAATAGTTTAGCTGCTCCAGAGTAAATAATAAATATTATTTTTTTAAAAAAAGATGTTGGGTTGTGGACAAAAAGTGGGCTCGTGGAGTTTTGTCCGGGCCTCAGTTCAGTGTGAACAGGCTCAAGGAGTTGTGTTTTTCAAAACAACAGGCCTTTCCTCGTTCCGTTTTGCGATTTCAGTTTGCGACGGATAGTGGGGCCGTGGACAGGATGGTCAGGATCGTTTCCCACTTTTAACGGGGGCAGCAGGAGGGGCTGAAGGCAATGTGTGCTGAGACCTTCCATGCAGATTCAGATACTGAGACTCCAGTGGTGCGGGATGGGGGAGGATGGGACTGTGGGACAGCAGTCTTTCCCATCAGCTGCTGGGGTTTGGTATATACTGTCTCCAACGGTGATGGAAGCAGATTTCATAAGATCATGGAGGAGGGGTTTGGATAAATAACTGAAATGGGAAATGCCTCGGGGTAAGAGTCAGGGAGCAAGATGAGTTAATCTCGGAAAGGCTAACAGACACGATTGGCCAAATGTCTTCCTCCTGCTGTTTCTCACTCCTCAACGCTTTTACACCTCACCCAGTACCTTGTACACTGTAAGTGACAAGCTGTGTGAGGCCAGGCGGGTTTGGGGTGTCTCCGAAGGTGAGGTTTCACTGCCTGAAACCAGAAATGGGGGGGGGGGGCTCTCCTTCTCAAGCCTGCCCTGTGCCTGAGGGAGGGGTGGTGTTCCCTCCACTCGCTCCACCAGTTCATACAGTCACAGAATTCCCCAGGGTGTGGAAACAGGCTACTCGGCCCATTGAGTCACACTGACTCTCCAAAGAGCATCCTGTCCCCTGAACCCCCCCCCCCGCCCCACTCCCCACCCCGCAATCCCTGTAAAGTGCACATCCCCGGACACTGGGCAATGCGGCATCGCCTGAATCCCAGGAGATCCTGGCCCGCAGGAGTGCGGAAGCTTTCAGTTCGGCGCTGCTTCAGTGTGGGACATGCTCCCTGTTCACGGTCAGGCCGTGAGGGATAAATGCTTCCAGACCGGGCTTTGTTTGGAAATTGTCAGCCTGTCGATGGGGTCCTCAGCGGGAGATGGAGCACGGCGCCTGCACATGGTCAGTTGTGCAAAGACCACGCAGGGTTTAACGCCATCTGTGAGGTGCTCACTCGGCACAGAGCCTTGGTGAGGGGTTTTTTTTGGTGAGGGATGTTCCCTTCGCCGTTGCCTCCCTGTGACTGCTCAGCCTTGCGGCAGCCAGAAACTGGCAGTCCGGTTGCATTCCCATTCCCAAGGTGTTCCCCAGGGGAGTTTGGGTGGATTGGAGCAGGTGGTGTTGGGAGGGCGGACTGGAAGTTGGGTGGAGGTGATGTTCAGGGGGAGGGGGAGTTCTGGATCCTTACCACCTTCTGCCTGGCCGTGCAGCGTTGGAAACGTGTCGGGCTCAGGATGTGGAGAGCACGAAGATCCAGGCTCCAAAGATACGGCCGAGGGGCTGGGAGCCGTGAAGTGGAGAGGGTTTTCCTGAAATTCGAAGGGAGTTGGAGCTTGGCCAAGGAAGCCCAACAGCCGGGAAGACTGTGTTGTGGCCTGTGGGTGTGTGTGTGTGTGTGTGTGTGTGGGGGGGGGCGGGGGGCGGGGGGGGGGGTACACTGAATGCCTTGCGTGGCTGATGTGACACAGGACGAGAACTGAATCCTGTTCCCTGGCCTGTCTCTGTCTCTCTCTGTAACCTACTGCTTCCCCCTCCCCACCCTTCCCCACTTCCCCAGGACCATGTAACTCCAGACCTTTCCATCTCCTGTGTGTTCCTGGCGATGGCAGGTGCGTGTCGGTATCCTGGGACTATCTTCTCTCTCTCCGTTGTGAGGGCGCCCGGCACGTTTGGCAGGATTTCGTGCACCAGGTTTGAGCAACCCCCGGCAATCCCCATCATGCCCACAGTTGGGTCAGGCCTGCCTTTGATGCTGTGGGGCTCGCTCGGATCAGTGAACCTGCCTCTGTTCCTCTTCAGTGGACCATTTGTTTGTTTCCAGTTTGTGTCAGCTCCACACACATTCTCTCACTCTCTCACAGACTCTCACTTTCTCACACTCTCACAGTCACTCTCTCTCTCACAGACTCTCACTTTCTCACACTCTCACAGTCACTCTCTCTCTCACAGACTCTCACTTTCTCACACTCTCACAGTCACTCACTCTCTCACAGACTCTCACTTTCTCACACTCTCACAGTCACTCTCTCTCTCACAGACTCTCACTTTCTCACACTCTCACAGTCACTCACTCTCTCACAGACTCTCACTTTCTCACAGTCACACTCTCACATTCTCTCACTCTCTCACAGTCACTCACTCTCTCACATTCTCTCACTCTCTCACAGTCACACTCTCTCTCATTCTTTCACAGTTTCTCACAGTCACTCACTCTCTCACAGTCACTCACTCTCTCATAGTCACTCACTCTCTCACAGACTCACTTTCTCACAGTCACACTCTCTCTCACATTCTCTCACTCTCTCACAGTCACTCACTCTCTCACAGACTCACTTTCTCACAGTCACACTCTCTCTCACATTCTCTCACTCTCTCACAGTCACTCACTCTCTCACAGACTCTCACTTTCTCACAGTCACACTCTCTCTCACATTCTCTCACTCTCTCACAGTCACTCACTCTCTCACAGACTCACTTTCTCACAGTCACACTCTCTCTCACATTCTCTCACTCTCTCACAGTCACTCACTCTCTCACAGACTCTCACTTTCTCACAGTCACACTCTCTCTCACATTCTCTCACTCTCTCACAGTCACTCACTCTCTCACAGACTCTCACTTTCTCACAGTCACACTCTCTCTCACATTCTCTCACTCTCTCACAGTCACTCTCACAGACTCTCTCTCTCACAGTCACTCTCACTCTTTTACAGGGTCTCACTCTCTCACAGGCTCTCCCTCTCATTCTTTCACAGAATCACTCTCACAGTCACTCACTCACAGTCACTCTCTCTCACAGGCTCTCACTCTCTCACAGGCTCTCACTGTCTCACAGTCACACTCTCATTCTTTCACAGACTCTCACAGTCACTCACTCTCTCACTCACTCAGTCACTCACTCTCTCACAGGCTCTCACTCTCACCCTTTCACAGACTCTCACTCTCACTCTCTCACAGCCACTCACTCTCTCACAGGCTCTCACTCTCTCACAGTCACACTCTCATTCTTTCACAGACTCTCACAGTCACTCACTCTCTCATAGTCACTCACTCTCTCACAGGTTCTCACTCTCTCACCCTTTCACAGACTCTCACTCTCACAGTCACTCACGCTGTCACACTCTCACAGCCACTCACTCTCTCAAAGGCTCTCACTCTCTCACAGTCACACTCTCTCTCATTCTTTGACAGACTCTCACTCTCACAGTCACTCACACTCTCACAGGCTCACACTCTTTCACAGTCACTCACTCTCTTTCACATTCTCTCACTCTCTCACAGTCACTCACTCTCTCACAGGCTCACACTCTTTCACAGTCACTCACTCTCTTTCACATTCTCTCACTCTCACACAATCACTCACTCTCTCACAGACTCTCACTTTCTCACAGTCACACTCTCTCTCTTTCACATTCTCTCACTCTCTCACAGTCACTCACTCTCTCACAGACTCTCACTCACTCTCTCACAGTCACTCACTCTCACTCTTTTACAGGGTCTCACTCTCTCACAGGCTCTCCCTCTCATTCTTTCACAGACTCACTCTCACAGCCACTCACTCACAGTCACTCACTCTCTCACAGGCTCTCACTCTCTCACCCTTTCACAGACTCTCACTCTCACTCTCTCACAGCCACTCACTCTCTCACAGGCTCTCACTCTCTCACAGTCACACTCTCTCTCATTCTTTCACAGTTTCTCACAGTCACTCACTCTCTCACAGTCACTCACTCTCTCATAGTCACTCACTCTCTCACAGACTCACTTTCTCACAGTCACACTCTCTCTCACATTCTCTCACTCTCTCACAGTCACTCACTCTCTCACAGACTCTCACTTTCTCACAGTCACACTCTCTCTCACATTCTCTCACTCTCTCACAGTCACTCACTCTCTCACAGACTCACTTTCTCACAGTCACACTCTCTCTCACATTCTCTCACTCTCTCACAGTCACTCACTCTCTCACAGACTCTCACTTTCTCACAGTCACACTCTCTCTCACATTCTCTCACTCTCTCACAGTCACTCACTCTCTCACAGACTCTCACTTTCACACAGTCACACTCTCTCTCACATTCTCTCACTCTCTCACAGTCACTCTCACAGACTCTCTCTCTCACAGTCACTCTCACTCTTTTACAGGGTCTCACTCTCTCACAGGCTCTCCCTCTCATTCTTTCACAGAATCACTCTCACAGTCACTCACTCACAGTCACTCTCTCTCACAGGCTCTCACTCTCTCACCCTTTCACAGACTGTCACTCTCACTCTCTCACAGCCACTCACTCTCTCACAGGCTCTCACTGTCTCACAGTCACACTCTCATTCTTTCACAGACTCTCACAGTCACTCACTCTCTCACTCACTCAGTCACTCACTCTCTCACAGGCTCTCACTCTCACCCTTTCACAGACTCTCACTCTCACTCTCTCACAGCCACTCACTCTCTCACAGGCTCTCACTCTCTCACAGTCACACTCTCATTCTTTCACAGACTCTCACAGTCACTCACTCTCTCACAGTCACTCACTCTCTCATAGTCACTCACTCTCTCACAGGTTCTCACTCTCTCACCCTTTCACAGACTCTCACTCTCACAGTCACTCACGCTGTCACACTCTCACAGCCACTCACTCTCTCAAAGGCTCTCACTCTCTCACAGTCACACTCTCTCTCATTCTTTGACAGACTCTCACTCTCACAGTCACTCACACTCTCACAGGCTCACACTCTTTCACAGTCACTCACTCTCTTTCACATTCTCTCACTCTCTCACAGTCACTCACTCTCTCACAGGCTCACACTCTTTCACAGTCACTCACTCTCTTTCACATTCTCTCACTCTCACACAATCACTCACTCTCTCACAGACTCTCACTTTCTCACAGTCACACTCTCTCTCTTTCACATTCTCTCACTCTCTCACAGTCACTCACTCTCTCACAGACTCTCACTCACTCTCTCACAGTCACTCACTCTCACTCTTTTACAGGGTCTCACTCTCTCACAGGCTCTCCCTCTCATTCTTTCACAGACTCACTCTCACAGCCACTCACTCACAGTCACTCACTCTCTCACAGGCTCTCACTCTCTCACCCTTTCACAGACTCTCACTCTCACTCTCTCACAGCCACTCACTCTCTCACAGGCTCTCACTCTCTCACAGTCACACTCTCTCTCATTCTTTCACAGTTTCTCACAGTCACTCACTCTCTCACAGTCACACTCTCTCTCATTCTTTCACAGACTCTGACTCTCACAGTCACTCACTCTCTCACAGGCTCACAGTCTTTCACAGTCACTCACTCTCTCTCTTTCACATTCTCTCACTCTCACACAGTCACTCACTCTCTCACAGGCTCTCCCTCATTCTTTCACAGACTCTCACTCTCAAAGTCACTCACTCTCTCACTCTTTCACAGTCTCTCACTCTCACTCTTTCATAGTCTCTCACTCTCTCACAGGCTCTCACTCTCTCACTCTTTCACCGACTCTCACTCTCACAGTCACTCACTCTCTCATAGTCCTCCACTCACTCACAGGCTCTCACTCTCTCACCCTCTCACAGTCACTCACTCTCTCACAGGCTCTCACTCTCTCACAGTCACACTCTCTCTCATTCTTTCACAGTTTCTCACAGTCACTCACTCTCTCACAGTCACTCACTCTCTCATAGTCACTCACTCTCTCACAGGTTCTCACTCTCTCACCCTTTCACAGACTCTCACTCTCACAGTCACTCACTCTGTCACTCTCTCACAGCCACTCACTTTCTCAAAGGCTCTCACTCTCTCACAGTCACACTCTCTCTCATTCTTTCACGGACTCTGACTCTCACAGTCACTCACTCTCTCACAGGCTCACAGTCTTTCACAGTCACTCACTCTCTCTCTTTCACATTCTCTCACTCTCACACAGTCACTCACTCTCTCACAGGCTCTCCCTCATTCTTTCACAGACTCTCACTCTCAAAGTCACTCACTCTCTCACTCTTTCACAGTCTCTCACTCTCACTCTTTCATAGTCTCTCACTCTCTCACAGGCTCTCACTCTCTCACTCTTTCACCGACTCTCACTCTCACAGTCACTCACTCTCTCATAGTCCTCCACTCACTCACAGGCTCTCACTCTCTCACCCTCTCACAGTCACTCACTCTCTCACAGGCTCTCACTCTCTCACAGTCACACTCTCTTTCTCTTTCACATTCTCTCACTCTCACGCAGTCACTCACTCTCTCACTCTTTCACAGTCTCTTACTCACACTCTTTCATAGCCTCTCACTCTCTCACAGTCACTCACTCTCTCACTCTTTCACAGACTTTCACTCTCAACGTCACTCACTCTCTCACAGGTTCTCACTCTCTCACCCTTTCACAGACTCACTCTCTCACAGTCACTCACTCTGTCACAGGCTCTCACTCTCTCACAGACACTCACTCTCTCATTCTTTCACAGACTCTCACAGTCACTCACTCTCTCACAGTCACTCACTCACAGTCACTCACTCTCTCACAGGCTCTCACTCTCTCACCCTTTCACAGACTCTCACTCTCACTCTCTCACAGTCCTTCACTCTCTCACAGGCTCTCACTCTCACCCTTTCACAGACTCTCACTCTCACTCTCTCACAGTCACTCACTCTCTCACAGGCTCTCACTGTCTCACAGTCACACTCTCTCTCTTTCACAGACTCTCACTCTCACACAATCACTCACTCTCTCACAGACTCTCACTTTCTCACAGTCACACTCTCTCTCTTTCACATTCTCTCACTCTCTCACAGTCACTCACTCTCTCACAGACTCTCACTCACTCTCTCACAGTCACTCACTCTCACTCTTTTACAGGGTCTCACTCTCTCACAGGCTCTCCCTCTCATTCTTTCACAGACTCACTCTCACAGCCACTCACTCACAGTCACTCACTCTCTCACAGGCTCTCACTCTCTCACCCTTTCACAGACTCTCACTCTCACTCTCTCACAGCCACTCACTCTCTCACAGGCTCTCACTCTCTCACAGTCACACTCTCTCTCATTCTTTCACAGTTTCTCACAGTCACTCACTCTCTCACAGTCACACTCTCTCTCATTCTTTCACAGACTCTGACTCTCACAGTCACTCACTCTCTCACAGACTCACAGTCTTTCACAGTCACTCACTCTCTCTCTTTCACATTCTCTCACTCTCACACAGTCACTCACTCTCTCACAGACTCTCCCTCATTCTTTCACAGACTCTCACTCTCAAAGTCACTCACTCTCTCACTCTTTCACAGTCTCTCACTCTCACTCTTTCATAGTCTCTCACTCTCTCACAGGCTCTCACTCTCTCACTCTTTCACCGACTCTCACTCTCACAGTCACTCACTCTCTCATAGTCCTCCACTCACTCACAGGCTCTCACTCTCTCACCCTCTCACAGTCACTCACTCTGTCACAGGCTCTCACTCTCTCACAGTCACACTCTCTCTCATTCTTTCACAGTTTCTCACAGTCACTCACTCTCTCACAGTCACTCACTCTCTCATAGTCACTCACTCTCTCACAGGTTCTCACTCTCTCACCCTTTCACAGACTCTCACTCTCACAGTCACTCACTCTGTCACTCTCTCACAGCCACTCACTTTCTCAAAGGCTCTCACTCTCTCACAGTCACACTCTCTCTCATTCTTTCACGGACTCTGACTCTCACAGTCACTCACTCTCTCACAGGCTCACAGTCTTTCACAGTCACTCACTCTCTCTCTTTCACATTCTCTCACTCTCACACAGTCACTCACTCTCTCACAGGCTCTCCCTCATTCTTTCACAGACTCTCACTCTCAAAGTCACTCACTCTCTCACTCTTTCACAGTCTCTCACTCTCACTCTTTCATAGTCTCTCACTCTCTCACAGGCTCTCACTCTCTCACTCTTTCACCGACTCTCACTCTCACAGTCACTCACTCTCTCATAGTCCTCCACTCACTCACAGGCTCTCACTCTCTCACCCTCTCACAGTCACTCACTCTCTCACAGGCTCTCACTCTCTCACAGTCACACTCTCTCTCTCTTTCACATTCTATCACTCTCACGCAGTCACTCACTCTCTCACTCTTTCACAGTCTCTTACTCACACTCTTTCATAGCCTCTCACTCTCTCACAGTCACTCACTCTCTCACTCTTTCACAGACTTTCACTCTCAACGTCACTCACTCTCTCACAGGTTCTCACTCTCTCACCCTTTCACAGACTCACTCTCTCACAGTCACTCACTCTGTCACAGGCTCTCACTCTCTCACAGACACTCACTCTCTCATTCTTTCACAGACTCTCACAGTCACTCACTCTCTCACAGTCACTCACTCACAGTCACTCACTCTCTCACAGGCTCTCACTCTCTCACCCTTTCACAGACTCTCACTCTCACTCTCTCACAGTCCTTCACTCTCTCACAGGCTCTCACTCTCACCCTTTCACAGACTCTCACTCTCACTCTCTCACAGTCACTCACTCTCTCACAGGCTCTCACTGTCTCACAGTCACACTCTCTCTCTCTTTCACAGACTCTCACCCTTGCACAGTCACTCACTCTCTCACAGGCTCTCACTCTCTCACCCTTTCACAGACTCTCACTCTCTCACAGTCACGCACTCTGTCACAGGCTCTCCTTCTCTCCCAGTCACACACTCTCTCTCTCTTTCACATTCTCTCACTCTCACATAGTCACTCGCTCTCTCACTCTTTCACAGGCTCTCACTCTCTCACAGGCTCCCTCTCTTATTCTTTCACAAACTCTCACTCTCACAGTCACTCACTCTGTCACTCTCTCACAGCCACTCACTTTCTCAAAGGCTCTCACTCTCTCACAGTCACACTCTCTCTCATTCTTTCACAGACTCTGACTCTCACAGTCACTCACTCTCTCACAGGCTCACAGTCTTTCACAGTCACTCACTCTCTCTCTTTCACATTCTCTCACTCTCACACAGTCACTCACTCTCTCACAGGCTCTCCCTCATTCTTTCACAGACTCTCACTCTCAAAGTCACTCACTCTCTCACTCTTTCACAGTCTCTCACTCTCACTCTTTCATAGTCTCTCACTCTCTCACAGGCTCTCACTCTCTCACTCTTTCACCGACTCTCACTCTCACAGTCACTCACTCTCTCATAGTCCTCCACTCACTCACAGGCTCTCACTCTCTCACCCTCTCACAGTCACTCACTCTGTCACAGGCTCTCACTCTCTCACAGACACTCACTCTCTCATTCTTTCACAGACTCTCACAGTCACTCACTCTCTCACAGTCAATCACTCACAGTCACTCACTCTCTCACAGGCTCTCACTCTCTCACCCTTTCACAGACTCTCACTCTCACTCTCTCACAGTCCTTCACTCTCTCACAGGCTCTCACTCTCACCCTTTCACAGACTCTCACTCTCACTCTCTCACAGTCACTCACTCTCTCACAGGCTCTCACTGTCTCACAGTCACACTCTCTCTCTCTTTCACAGACTCTCACTCTTGCACAGTCACTCACTCTCTCACAGGCTCTCACTCTCTCACTCTCTCACAGACTCTCACTCTCTCACAGTCACTCACTCTCTCACAGGCTCACAGTCTTTCACAGTCACTCACTCTCTCTCTTTCACATTCTCTCACTCTCACACAGTCACTCACTCTCTCACAGGCTCTCCCTCATTCTTTCACAGACTCTCACTCTCAAAGTCACTCACTCTCTCACTCTTTCACAGTCTCTCACTCTCACTCTTTCATAGTCTCTCACTCTCTCACAGTCACTCACTCTCTCACTCTTTCACCGACTCTCACTCTCACAGTCACTCACTCTCTCATAGTCCTCCACTCACTCACAGGCTCTCACTCTCTCACTCTCTCACAGACTCTCACTCTCTCACAGTCACTCACTCTCTCACAGGCTCTCACTCTCTCACAGTCACACTCTCTCTCTCTTTCACATTCTATCACTCTCACGCAGTCACTCACTCTCTCACTCTTTCACAGTCTCTTACTCACACTCTTTCATAGCCTCTCACTCTCTCACAGTCACTCACTCTCTCACTCTGTCACAGACTTTCACTCTCAACGTCACTCACTCTCTCACAGGTTCTCACTCTCTCACCCTTTCACAGACTCACTCTCTCACAGTCACTCACTCTGTCACAGGCTCTCACTCTCTCACAGACACTCACTCTCTCATTCTTTCACAGACTCTCACAGTCACTCACTCTCTCACAGTCACTCACTCACAGTCACTCACTCTCTCACAGGCTCTCACTCTCTCACCCTTTCACAGACTCTCACTCTCACTCTCTCACAGTCCTTCACTCTCTCACAGGCTCTCACTCTCACCCTTTCACAGACTCTCACTCTCACTCTCTCACAGTCACTCACTCTCTCACAGGCTCTCACTCTCTCACAGTCACACTCTCTCTCTCTTTCACAGACTCTCACTCTTGCACAGTCACTCACTCTCTCACAGGCTCTCACTCTCTCACCCTTTCACAGACTCTTACTCTCTCACAGTCACGCACGCTGTCACAGGCTCTCCTTCTCTCCCAGTCACACACTCTCTCTCTCTTTCACATTCTCTCACTCTCACATAGTCACTCGCTCTCTCACTCTCTCACAGTCACTCACTCTCTCACAGTCTCTCACTTTCTCACACTCTCACAGTCACTCACTCTCTCACAGACTCTCACTTTCTCACAGTCACACTCTCACATTCTCTCACTCTCTCACAGTCACTCACTCTCTCACAGACTCTCACTTTCTCACAGTCACACTCTCTCTCACATTCTCTCACTCTCTCACAGTCACTCACTCTCTCACAGACTCTCACTTTCTCACAGTCACACTCTCTCTCACATTCTCTCACTCTCTCACAGTCACTCTCACAGACTCTCTCTCTCACAGTCACTCTCACTCTTTTACAGGGTCTCACTCTCTCACAGGCTCTCCCTCTCATTCTTTCACAGAATCACTCTCACAGTCACTCACTCACAGTCACTCTCTCTCACAGGCTCTCACTCTCTCACCCTTTCACAGACTGTCACTCTCACTCTCTCACAGCCACTCACTCTCTCACAGGCTCTCACTGTCTCACAGTCACACTCTCATTCTTTCACAGACTCTCACAGTCACTCACTCTCTCACTCACTCAGTCACTCACTCTCTCACAGGCTCTCACTCTCACCCTTTCACAGACTCTCACTCTCACTCTCTCACAGCCACTCACTCTCTCACAGGCTCTCACTCTCTCACAGTCACACTCTCATTCTTTCACTGACTCTCACAGTCACTCACTCTCTCATAGTCACTCACTCTCTCACAGGTTCTCACTCTCTCACCCTTTCACAGACTCTCACTCTCACAGTCACTCACGCTGTCACACTCTCACAGCCACTCACTCTCTCAAAGGCTCTCACTCTCTCACAGTCACACTCTCTCTCATTCTTTGACAGACTCTCACTCTCACAGTCACTCACACTCTCACAGGCTCACACTCTTTCACAGTCACTCACTCTCTTTCACATTCTCTCACTCTCTCACAGTCACTCACTCTCTCACAGGCTCACACTCTATCACAGTCACTCACTCTCTTTCACATTCTCTCACTCTCACACAATCACTCACTCTCTCACAGACTCTCACTTTCTCACAGTCACACTCTCTCTCTTTCACATTCTCTCACTCTCTCACAGTCACTCACTCTCTCACAGACTCTCACTCACTCTCTCACAGTCACTCACTCTCACTCTTTTACAGGGTCTCACTCTCTCACAGGCTCTCCCTCTCATTCTTTCACAGACTCACTCTCACAGCCACTCACTCACAGTCACTCACTCTCTCACAGGCTCTCACTCTCTCACCCTTTCACAGACTCTCACTCTCACTCTCTCACAGCCACTCACTCTCTCACAGGCTCTCACTCTCTCACAGTCACACTCTCTCTCATTCTTTCACAGTTTCTCACAGTCACTCACTCTCTCACAGTCACACTCTCTCTCATTCTTTCACAGACTCTGACTCTCACAGTCACTCACTCTCTCACAGGCTCACACTCTTTCACAGTCACTCACTCTCTTTCACATTCTCTCACTCTCACACAATCACTCACTCTCTCACAGACTCTCACTTTCTCACAGTCACACTCTCTCTCTTTCACATTCTCTCACTCTCTCACAGTCACTCACTCTCTCACAGACTCTCACTCACTCTCTCACAGTCACTCACTCTCACTCTTTTACAGGGTCTCACTCTCTCACAGGCTCTCCCTCTCATTCTTTCACAGACTCACTCTCACAGCCACTCACTCACAGTCACTCACTCTCTCACAGGCTCTCACTCTCTCACCCTTTCACAGACTCTCACTCTCACTCTCTCACAGCCACTCACTCTCTCACAGGCTCTCACTCTCTCACAGTCACACTCTCTCTCATTCTTTCACAGTTTCTCACAGTCACTCACTCTCTCACAGTCACTCACTCTCTCATAGTCACTCACTCTCTCACAGACTCACTTTCTCACAGTCACACTCTCTCTCACATTCTCTCACTCTCTCACAGTCACTCACTCTCTCACAGACTCTCACTTTCTCACAGTCACACTCTCTCTCACATTCTCTCACTCTCTCACAGTCACTCACTCTCTCACAGACTCACTTTCTCACAGTCACACTCTCTCTCACATTCTCTCACTCTCTCACAGTCACTCACTCTCTCACAGACTCTCACTTTCTCACAGTCACACTCTCTCTCACATTCTCTCACTCTCTCACAGTCACTCACTCTCTCACAGACTCTCACTTTCTCACAGTCACACTCTCTCTCACATTCTCTCACTCTCTCACAGTCACTCTCACAGACTCTCTCTCTCACAGTCACTCTCACTCTTTTACAGGGTCTCACTCTCTCACAGGCTCTCCCTCTCATTCTTTCACAGAATCACTCTCACAGTCACTCTCTCTCACAGGCTCTCACTCTCTCACCCTTTCACAGACTGTCACTCTCACTCTCTCACAGCCACTCACTCTCTCACAGGCTCTCACTGTCTCACAGTCACACTCTCATTCTTTCACAGACTCTCACAGTCACTCACTCTCTCACTCACTCAGTCACTCACTCTCTCACAGGCTCTCACTCTCACCCTTTCACAGACTCTCACTCTCACTCTCTCACAGCCACTCACTCTCTCACAGGCTCTCACTCTCTCACAGTCACACTCTCATTCTTTCACAGACTCTCACAGTCACTCACTCTCTCACAGTCACTCACTCTCTCATAGTCACTCACTCTCTCACAGGTTCTCACTCTCTCACCCTTTCACAGACTCTCACTCTCACAGTCACTCACGCTGTCACACTCTCACAGCCACTCACTCTCTCAAAGGCTCTCACTCTCTCACAGTCACACTCTCTCTCATTCTTTGACAGACTCTCACTCTCACAGTCACTCACACTCTCACAGGCTCACACTCTTTCACAGTCACTCACTCTCTTTCACATTCTCTCACTCTCTCACAGTCACTCACACTCTCACAGGCTCACACTCTTTCACAGTCACTCACTCTCTTTCACATTCTCTCACTCTCTCACAGTCACTCACTCTCTCACAGGCTCACACTCTTTCACAGTCACTCACTCTCTTTCACATTCTCTCACTCTCACACAATCACTCACTCTCTCACAGACTCTCACTTTCTCACAGTCACACTCTCTCTCTTTCACATTCTCTCACTCTCTCACAGTCACTCACTCTCTCACAGACTCTCACTCACTCTCTCACAGTCACTCACTCTCACTCTTTTACAGGGTCTCACTCTCTCACAGGCTCTACCTCTCATTCTTTCACAGACTCACTCTCACAGCCACTCACTCACAGTCACTCACTCTCTCACAGGCTCTCACTCTCTCACCCTTTCACAGACTCTCACTCTCACTCTCTCACAGCCACTCACTCTCTCACAGGCTCTCACTCTCTCACAGTCACACTCTCTCTCATTCTTTCACAGTTTCTCACAGTCACTCACTCTCTCACAGTCACACTCTCTCTCATTCTTTCACAGACTCTGACTCTCACAGTCACTCACTCTCTCACAGGCTCACAGTCTTTCACACTCACTCACTCTCTCTCTTTCACATTCTCTCACTCTCACACAGTCACTCACTCTCTCACAGGCTCTCCCTCATTCTTTCACAGACTCTCACTCTCAAAGTCACTCACTCTCTCACTCTTTCACAGTCTCTCACTCTCACTCTTTCATAGTCTCTCACTCTCTCACAGGCTCTCACTCTCTCACTCTTTCACCGACTCTCACTCTCACAGTCACTCACTCTCTCATAGTCCTCCACTCACTCACAGGCTCTCACTCTCTCACCCTCTCACAGTCACTCACTCTCTCACAGGCTCTCACTCTCTCACAGTCACACTCTCTCTCATTCTTTCACAGTTTCTCACAGTCACTCACTCTCTCACAGTCACTCACTCTCTCATAGTCACTCACTCTCTCACAGGTTCTCACTCTCTCACCCTTTCACAGACTCTCACTCTCACAGTCACTCACTCTGTCACTCTCTCACAGCCACTCACTTTCTCAAAGGCTCTCACTCTCTCACAGTCACACTCTCTCTCATTCTTTCACGGACTCTGACTCTCACAGTCACTCACTCTCTCACAGGCTCACAGTCTTTCACAGTCACTCACTCTCTCTCTTTCACATTCTCTCACTCTCACACAGTCACTCACTCTCTCACAGGCTCTCCCTCATTCTTTCACAGACTCTCACTCTCAAAGTCACTCACTCTCTCACTCTTTCACAGTCTCTCACTCTCACTCTTTCATAGTCTCTCACTCTCTCACAGGCTCTCACTCTCTCACTCTTTCACCGACTCTCACTCTCACAGTCACTCACTCTCTCATAGTCCTCCACTCACTCACAGGCTCTCACTCTCTCACCCTCTCACAGTCACTCACTCTCTCACAGGCTCTCACTCTCTCACAGTCACACTCTCTCTCTCTTTCACATTCTATCACTCTCACGCAGTCACTCACTCTCTCACTCTTTCACAGTCTCTTACTCACACTCTTTCATAGCCTCTCACTCTCTCACAGTCACTCACTCTCTCACTCTTTCACAGACTTTCACTCTCAACGTCACTCACTCTCTCACAGGTTCTCACTCTCTCACCCTTTCACAGACTCACTCTCTCACAGTCACTCACTCTGTCACAGGCTCTCACTCTCTCACAGACACTCACTCTCTCATTCTTTCACAGACTCTCACAGTCACTCACTCTCTCACAGTCACTCACTCACAGTCACTCACTCTCTCACAGGCTCTCACTCTCTCACCCTTTCACAGACTCTCACTCTCACTCTCTCACAGTCCTTCACTCTCTCACAGGCTCTCACTCTCACCCTTTCACAGACTCTCACTCTCTCACAGTCACTCACTCTCTCACAGGCTCTCACTGTCTCACAGTCACACTCTCTCTCTCTTTCACAGACTCTCACCCTTGCACAGTCACTCACTCTCTCACAGGCTCTCACTCTCTCACCCTTTCACAGACTCTCACTCTCTCACAGTCACGCACTCTGTCACAGGCTCTCCTTCTCTCCCAGTCACACACTCTCTCTCTCTTTCACATTCTCTCACTCTCACATAGTCACTCGCTCTCTCACTCTTTCACGGGCTCTCACTCTCTCACAGGCTCCCTCTCTTATTCTTTCACAAACTCTCACTCTCACAGTCACTCACTCTGTCACTCTCTCACAGCCACTCACTTTCTCAAAGGCTCTCACTCTCTCACAGTCACACTCTCTCTCATTCTTTCACAGACTCTGACTCTCACAGTCACTCACTCTCTCACAGGCTCACAGTCTTTCACAGTCACTCACTCTCTCTCTTTCACATTCTCTCACTCTCACACAGTCACTCACTCTCTCACAGGCTCTCCCTCATTCTTTCACAGACTCTCACTCTCAAAGTCACTCACTCTCTCACTCTTTCACAGTCTCTCACTCTCACTCTTTCATAGTCTCTCACTCTCTCACAGGCTCTCACTCTCTCACTCTTTCACCGACTCTCACTCTCACAGTCACTCACTCTCTCATAGTCCTCCACTCACTCACAGGCTCTCACTCTCTCACCCTCTCACAGTCACTCACTCTGTCACAGGCTCTCACTCTCTCACAGACACTCACTCTCTCATTCTTTCACAGACTCTCACAGTCACTCACTCTCTCACAGTCAATCACTCACAGTCACTCACTCTCTCACAGGCTCTCACTCTCTCACCCTTTCACAGACTCTCACTCTCACTCTCTCACAGTCCTTCACTCTCTCACAGGCTCTCACTCTCACCCTTTCACAGACTCTCACTCTCACTCTCTCACAGTCACTCACTCTCTCACAGGCTCTCACTGTCTCACAGTCACACTCTCTCTCTCTTTCACAGACTCTCACTCTTGCACAGTCACTCACTCTCTCACAGGCTCTCACTCTCTCAACCTTTCACAGACTCTCACTCTCTCACAGTCACTCACTCTCTCACAGGCTCACAGTCTTTCACAGTCACTCACTCTCTCTCTTTCACATTCTCTCACTCTCACACAGTCACTCACTCTCTCACAGGCTCTCCCTCATTCTTTCACAGACTCTCACTCTCAAAGTCACTCACTCTCTCACTCTTTCACAGTCTCTCACTCTCACTCTTTCATAGTCTCTCACTCTCTCACAGTCACTCACTCTCTCACTCTTTCACCGACTCTCACTCTCACAGTCACTCACTCTCTCATAGTCCTCCACTCACTCACAGGCTCTCACTCTCTCACTCTCTCACAGACTCGCAATCTCTCACAGTCACTCACTCTCTCACAGGCTCTCACTCTCTCACAGTCACACTCTCTCTCTCTTTCACATTCTATCACTCTCACGCAGTCACTCACTCTCTCACTCTTTCACAGTCTCTTACTCACACTCTTTCATAGCCTCTCACTCTCTCACAGTCACTCACTCTCTCACTCTGTCACAGACTTTCACTCTCAACGTCACTCACTCTCTCACAGGTTCTCACTCTCTCACCCTTTCACAGACTCACTCTCTCACAGTCACTCACTCTGTCACAGGCTCTCACTCTCTCACAGACACTCACTCTCTCATTCTTTCACAGACTCTCACAGTCACTCACTCTCTCACAGTCACTCACTCACAGTCACTCACTCTCTCACAGGCTCTCACTCTCTCACCCTTTCACAGACTCTCACTCTCACTCTCTCACAGTCCTTCACTCTCTCACAGGCTCTCACTCTCACCCTTTCACAGACTCTCACTCTCACTCTCTCACAGTCACTCACTCTCTCACAGGCTCTCACTCTCTCACAGTCACACTCTCTCTCTCTTTCACAGACTCTCACTCTTGCACAGTCACTCACTCTCTCACAGGCTCTCACTCTCTCACCCTTTCACAGACTCTCACTCTCTCACAGTCACGCACGCTGTCACAGGCTCTCCTTCTCTCCCAGTCACACACTCTCTCTCTCTTTCACATTCTCTCACTCTCACATAGTCACTCGCTCTCTCACTCTCTCACAGTCACTCACTCTCTCACAGTCTCTCACTTTCTCACACTCTCACAGTCACTCACTCTCTCACAGACTCTCACTTTCTCACAGTCACACTCTCACATTCTCTCACTCTCTCACAGTCACTCACTCTCTCACAGACTCTCACTTTCTCACAGTCACACTCTCTCTCACATTCTCTCACTCTCTCACAGTCACTCACTCTCTCACAGACTCTCACTTTCTCACAGTCACACTCTCTCTCACATTCTCTCACTCTCTCACAGTCACTCTCACAGACTCTCTCTCTCACAGTCACTCTCACTCTTTTACAGGGTCTCACTCTCTCACAGGCTCTCCCTCTCATTCTTTCACAGAATCACTCTCACAGTCACTCACTCACAGTCACTCTCTCTCACAGGCTCTCACTCTCTCACCCTTTCACAGACTGTCACTCTCACTCTCTCACAGCCACTCACTCTCTCACAGGCTCTCACTGTCTCACAGTCACACTCTCATTCTTTCACAGACTCTCACAGTCACTCACTCTCTCACTCACTCAGTCACTCACTCTCTCACAGGCTCTCACTCTCACCCTTTCACAGACTCTCACTCTCACTCTCTCACAGCCACTCACTCTCTCACAGGCTCTCACTCTCTCACAGTCACACTCTCATTCTTTCACAGACTCTCACAGTCACTCACTCTCTCACAGTCACTCACTCTCTCATAGTCACTCACTCTCTCACAGGTTCTCACTCTCTCACCCTTTCACAGACTCTCACTCTCACAGTCACTCACGCTGTCACACTCTCACAGCCACTCACTCTCTCAAAGGCTCTCACTCTCTCACAGTCACACTCTCTCTCATTCTTTGACAGACTCTCACTCTCACAGTCACTCACACTCTCACAGGCTCACACTCTTTCACAGTCACTCACTCTCTTTCACATTCTCTCACTCTCTCACAGTCACTCACTCTCTCACAGGCTCACACTCTTTCACAGTCACTCACTCTCTTTCACATTCTCTCACTCTCACACAATCACTCACTCTCTCACAGACTCTCACTTTCTCACAGTCACACTCTCTCTCTTTCACATTCTCTCACTCTCTCACAGTCACTCACTCTCTCACAGACTCTCACTCACTCTCTCACAGTCACTCACTCTCACTCTTTTACAGGGTCTCACTCTCTCTCAGGCTCTCCCTCTCATTCTTTCACAGACTCACTCTCACAGCCACTCACTCACAGTCACTCACTCTCTCACAGGCTCTCACTCTCTCACCCTTTCACAGACTCTCACGATCACTCTCTCACAGCCACTCACTCTCTCACAGGCTCTCACTCTCTCACAGTCACACTCTCTCTCATTCTTTCACAGTTTCTCACAGTCACTCACTCTCTCACAGTCACTCACTCTCTCATAGTCACTCACTCTCTCACAGACTCACTTTCTCACAGTCACACTCTCTCTCACATCCTCTCACTCTCTCACAGTCACTCACTCTCTCACAGACTCTCACTTTCTCACAGTCACACTCTCTCTCACATTCTCTCACTCTCTCACAGTCACTCACTCTCTCACAGACTCACTTTCTCACAGTCACACTCTCTCTCACATTCTCTCACTCTCTCACAGTCACTCACTCTCTCACAGACTCTCACTTTCTCACAGTCACACTCTCTCTCACATTCTCTCACTCTCTCACAGTCACTCACTCTCTCACAGACTCTCACTTTCTCACAGTCACACTCTCTCTCACATTCTCTCACTCTCTCACAGTCACTCTCACAGACTCTCTCTCTCAGTCACTCTCACTCTTTTACAGGGTCTCACTCTCTCACAGGCTCTCCCTCTCATTCTTTCACAGAATCACTCTCACAGTCACTCACTCACAGTCACTCTCTCTCACAGGCTCTCACTCTCTCACCCTTTCACAGACTGTCACTCTCACTCTCTCACAGCCACTCACTCTCTCACAGGCTCTCACTGTCTCACAGTCACACTCTCATTCTTTCACAGACTCTCACAGTCACTCACTCTCTCACTCACTCAGTCACTCACTCTCTCACAGGCTCTCACTCTCACCCTTTCACAGACTCTCACTCTCACTCTCTCACAGCCACTCACTCTCTCACAGGCTCTCACTCTCTCACAGTCACACTCTCATTCTTTCACAGACTCTCACAGTCACTCACTCTCTCACAGTCACTCACTCTCTCATAGTCACTCACTCTCTCACAGGTTCTCACTCTCTCACCCTTTCACAGACTCTCACTCTCACAGTCACTCACGCTGTCACACTCTCACAGCCACTCACTCTCTCAAAGGCTCTCACTCTCTCACAGTCACACTCTCTCTCATTCTTTGACAGACTCTCACTCTCACAGTCACTCACACTCTCACAGGCTCACACTCTTTCACAGTCACTCACTCTCTTTCACATTCTCTCACTCTCTCACAGTCACTCACTCTCTCACAGGCTCACACTCTTTCACAGTCACTCACTCTCTTTCACATTCTCTCACTCTCACACAATCACTCACTCTCTCACAGACTCTCACTTTCTCACAGTCACACTCTCTCTCTTTCACATTCTCTCACTCTCTCACAGTCACTCACTCTCTCACAGACTCTCACTCACTCTCTCACAGTCACTCACTCTCACTCTTTTACAGGGTCTCACTCTCTCACAGGCTCTCCCTCTCATTCTTTCACAGACTCACTCTCACAGCCACTCACTCACAGTCACTCACTCTCTCACAGGCTCTCACTCTCTCACCCTTTCACAGACTCTCACTCTCACTCTCTCACAGCCACTCACTCTCTCACAGGCTCTCACTCTCTCACAGTCACACTCTCTCTCATTCTTTCACAGTTTCTCACAGTCACTCACTCTCTCACAGTCACACTCTCTCTCATTCTTTCACAGACTCTGACTCTCACAGTCACTCACTCTCTCACAGGCTCACAGTCTTTCACACTCACTCACTCTCTCTCTTTCACATTCTCTCACTCTCACACAGTCACTCACTCTCTCACAGGCTCTCCCTCATTCTTTCACAGACTCTCACTCTCAAAGTCACTCACTCTCTCACTCTTTCACAGTCTCTCACTCTCACTCTTTCATAGTCTCTCACTCTCTCACAGGCTCTCACTCTTTCACTCTTTCACCGACTCTCACTCTCACAGTCACTCACTCTCTCATAGTCCTCCACTCACTCACAGGCTCTCACTCTCTCACCCTCTCACAGTCACTCACTCTCTCACTGGCTCTCACTCTCTCACAGTCACACTCTCTCTCATTCTTTCACAGTTTCTCACAGTCACTCACTCTCTCACAGTCACTCACTCTCTCATAGTCACTCACTCTCTCACAGGTTCTCACTCTCTCACCCTTTCACAGACTCTCACTCTCACAGTCACTCACTCTGTCACTCTCTCACAGCCACTCACTTTCTCAAAGGCTCTCACTCTCTCACAGTCACACTCTCTCTCATTCTTTCACGGACTCTGACTCTCACAGTCACTCACTCTCTCACAGGCTCACAGTCTTTCACAGTCACTCACTCTCTCTCTTTCACATTCTCTCACTCTCACACAGTCACTCACTCTCTCACAGGCTCTCCCTCATTCTTTCACAGACTCTCACTCTCAAAGTCACTCACTCTCTCACTCTTTCACAGTCTCTCACTCTCACTCTTTCATAGTCTCTCACTCTCTCACAGGCTCTCACTCTCTCACTCTTTCACCGACTCTCACTCTCACAGTCACTCACTCTCTCATAGTCCTCCACTCACTCACAGGCTCTCACTCTCTCACCCTCTCACAGTCACTCACTCTCTCACAGGCTCTCACTCTCTCACAGTCACACTCTCTCTCTCTTTCACATTCTATCACTCTCACGCAGTCACTCACTCTCTCACTCTTTCACAGTCTCTTACTCACACTCTTTCATAGCCTCTCACTCTCTCACAGTCACTCACTCTCTCACTCTTTCACAGACTTTCACTCTCAACGTCACTCACTCTCTCACAGGTTCTCACTCTCTCACCCTTTCACAGACTCACTCTCTCACAGTCACTCACTCTGTCACAGGCTCTCACTCTCTCACAGACACTCACTCTCTCATTCTTTCACAGACTCTCACAGTCACTCACTCTCTCACAGTCACTCACTCACAGTCACTCACTCTCTCACAGGCTCTCACTCTCTCACCCTTTCACAGACTCTCACTCTCACTCTCTCACAGTCACTCACTCTCTCACAGGCTCTCACTCTCTCACAGACACTCACTCTCTCATTCTTTCACAGACTCTCACAGTCACTCACTCTCTCACAGTCACTCACTCACAGTCACTCACTCTCTCACAGGCTCTCACTCTCTCACCCTTTCACAGACTCTCACTCTCACTCTCTCACAGTCCTTCACTCTCTCACAGGCTCTCACTCTCACCCTTTCACAGACTCTCACTCTCACTCTCTCACAGTCACTCACTCTCTCACAGGCTCTCACTGTCTCACAGTCACACTCTCTCTCTCTTTCACAGACTCTCACCCTTGCACAGTCACTCACTCTCTCACAGGCTCTCACTCTCTCACCCTTTCACAGACTCTCACTCTCTCACAGTCACGCACTCTGTCACAGGCTCTCCTTCTCTCCCAGTCACACACTCTCTCTCTCTTTCACATTCTCTCACTCTCACATAGTCACTCGCTCTCTCACTCTTTCACGGGCTCTCACTCTCTCACAGGCTCCCTCTCTTATTCTTTCACAAACTCTCACTCTCACAGTCACTCACTCTGTCACTCTCTCACAGCCACTCACTTTCTCAAAGGCTCTCACTCTCTCACAGTCACACTCTCTCTCATTCTTTCACAGACTCTGACTCTCACAGTCACTCACTCTCTCACAGGCTCACAGTCTTTCACAGTCACTCACTCTCTCTCTTTCACATTCTCTCACTCTCACACAGTCACTCACTCTCTCACAGGCTCTCCCTCATTCTTTCACAGACTCTCACTCTCAAAGTCACTCACTCTCTCACTCTTTCACAGTCTCTCACTCTCACTCTTTCATAGTCTCTCACTCTCTCACAGGCTCTCACTCTCTCACTCTTTCACCGACTCTCACTCTCACAGTCACTCACTCTCTCATAGTCCTCCACTCACTCACAGGCTCTCACTCTCTCACCCTCTCACAGTCACTCACTCTGTCACAGGCTCTCACTCTCTCACAGACACTCACTCTCTCATTCTTTCACAGACTCTCACAGTCACTCACTCTCTCACAGTCAATCACTCACAGTCACTCACTCTCTCACAGGCTCTCACTCTCTCACCCTTTCACAGACTCTCACTCTCACTCTCTCACAGTCCTTCACTCTCTCACAGGCTCTCACTCTCACCCTTTCACAGACTCTCACTCTCACTCTCTCACAGTCACTCACTCTCTCACAGGCTCTCACTGTCTCACAGTCACACTCTCTCTCTCTTTCACAGACTCTCACTCTTGCACAGTCACTCACTCTCTCACAGGCTCTCACTCTCTCAACCTTTCACAGACTCTCACTCTCTCACAGTCACTCACTCTCTCACAGGCTCACAGTCTTTCACAGTCACTCACTCTCTCTCTATCACATTCTCTCACTCTCACACAGTCACTCACTCTCTCACAGGCTCTCCCTCATTCTTTCACAGACTCTCACTCTCAAAGTCACTCACTCTCTCACTCTTTCACAGTCTCTCACTCTCACTCTTTCATAGTCTCTCACTCTCTCACAGTCACTCACTCTCTCACTCTTTCACCGACTCTCACTCTCACAGTCACTCACTCTCTCATAGTCCTCCACTCACTCACAGGCTCTCACTCTCTCACTCTCTCACAGACTCTCACTCTCTCACAGTCACTCACTCTCTCACAGGCTCTCACTCTCTCACAGTCACACTCTCTCTCTCTTTCACATTCTATCACTCTCACGCAGTCACTCACTCTCTCACTCTTTCACAGTCTCTTACTCACACTCTTTCATAGCCTCTCACTCTCTCACAGTCACTCACTCTCTCACTCTGTCACAGACTTTCACTCTCAACGTCACTCACTCTCTCACAGGTTCTCACTCTCTCACCCTTTCACAGACTCACTCTCTCACAGTCACTCACTCTGTCACAGGCTCTCACTCTCTCACAGACACTCACTCTCTCATTCTTTCACAGACTCTCACAGTCACTCACTCTCTCACAGTCACTCACTCACAGTCACTCACTCTCTCACAGGCTCTCACTCTCTCACCCTTTCACAGACTCTCACTCTCACTCTCTCACAGTCCTTCACTCTCTCACAGGCTCTCACTCTCACCCTTTCACAGACTCTCACTCTCACTCTCTCACAGTCACTCACTCTCTCACAGGCTCTCACTCTCTCACAGTCACACTCTCTCTCTCTTTCACAGACTCTCACTCTTGCACAGTCACTCACTCTCTCACAGGCTCTCACTCTCTCACCCTTTCACAGACTCTCACTCTCTCACAGTCACGCACGCTGTCACAGGCTCTCCTTCTCTCCCAGTCACACACTCTCTCTCTCTTTCACATTCTCTCACTCTCACATAGTCACTCGCTCTCTCACTCTCTCACAGTCACTCACTCTCTCACAGTCTCTCACTTTCTCACACTCTCACAGTCACTCACTCTCTCACAGACTCTCACTTTCTCACAGTCACACTCTCACATTCTCTCACTCTCTCACAGTCACTCACTCTCTCACAGACTCTCACTTTCTCACAGTCACACTCTCTCTCACATTCTCTCACTCTCTCACAGTCACTCACTCTCTCACAGACTCTCACTTTCTCACAGTCACACTCTCTCTCACATTCTCTCACTCTCTCACAGTCACTCTCACAGACTCTCTCTCTCACAGTCACTCTCACTCTTTTACAGGGTCTCACTCTCTCACAGGCTCTCCCTCTCATTCTTTCACAGAATCACTCTCACAGTCACTCACTCACAGTCACTCTCTCTCACAGGCTCTCACTCTCTCACCCTTTCACAGACTGTCACTCTCACTCTCTCACAGCCACTCACTCTCTCACAGGCTCTCACTGTCTCACAGTCACACTCTCATTCTTTCACAGACTCTCACAGTCACTCACTCTCTCACTCACTCAGTCACTCACTCTCTCACAGGCTCTCACTCTCACCCTTTCACAGACTCTCACTCTCACTCTCTCACAGCCACTCACTCTCTCACAGGCTCTCACTCTCTCACAGTCACACTCTCATTCTTTCACAGACTCTCACAGTCACTCACTCTCTCACAGTCACTCACTCTCTCATAGTCACTCACTCTCTCACAGGTTCTCACTCTCTCACCCTTTCACAGACTCTCACTCTCACAGTCACTCACGCTGTCACACTCTCACAGCCACTCACTCTCTCAAAGGCTCTCACTCTCTCACAGTCACACTCTCTCTCATTCTTTGACAGACTCTCACTCTCACAGTCACTCACACTCTCACAGGCTCACACTCTTTCACAGTCACTCACTCTCTTTCACATTCTCTCACTCTCTCACAGTCACTCACTCTCTCACAGGCTCACACTCTTTCACAGTCACTCACTCTCTTTCACATTCTCTCACTCTCACACAATCACTCACTCTCTCACAGACTCTCACTTTCTCACAGTCACACTCTCTCTCTTTCACATTCTCTCACTCTCTCACAGTCACTCACTCTCTCACAGACTCTCACTCACTCTCTCACAGTCACTCACTCTCACTCTTTTACAGGGTCTCACTCTCTCTCAGGCTCTCCCTCTCATTCTTTCACAGACTCACTCTCACAGCCACTCACTCACAGTCACTCACTCTCTCACAGGCTCTCACTCTCTCACCCTTTCACAGACTCTCACGATCACTCTCTCACAGCCACTCACTCTCTCACAGGCTCTCACTCTCTCACAGTCACACTCTCTCTCATTCTTTCACAGTTTCTCACAGTCACTCACTCTCTCACAGTCACTCACTCTCTCATAGTCACTCACTCTCTCACAGACTCACTTTCTCACAGTCACACTCTCTCTCACATCCTCTCACTCTCTCACAGTCACTCACTCTCTCACAGACTCTCACTTTCTCACAGTCACACTCTCTCTCACATTCTCTCACTCTCTCACAGTCACTCACTCTCTCACAGACTCACTTTCTCACAGTCACACTCTCTCTCACATTCTCTCACTCTCTCACAGTCACTCACTCTCTCACAGACTCTCACTTTCTCACAGTCACACTCTCTCTCACATTCTCTCACTCTCTCACAGTCACTCACTCTCTCACAGACTCTCACTTTCTCACAGTCACACTCTCTCTCACATTCTCTCACTCTCTCACAGTCACTCTCACAGACTCTCTCTCTCAGTCACTCTCACTCTTTTACAGGGTCTCACTCTCTCACAGGCTCTCCCTCTCATTCTTTCACAGAATCACTCTCACAGTCACTCACTCACAGTCACTCTCTCTCACAGGCTCTCACTCTCTCACCCTTTCACAGACTGTCACTCTCACTCTCTCACAGCCACTCACTCTCTCACAGGCTCTCACTGTCTCACAGTCACACTCTCATTCTTTCACAGACTCTCACAGTCACTCACTCTCTCACTCACTCAGTCACTCACTCTCTCACAGGCTCTCACTCTCACCCTTTCACAGACTCTCACTCTCACTCTCTCACAGCCACTCACTCTCTCACAGGCTCTCACTCTCTCACAGTCACACTCTCATTCTTTCACAGACTCTCACAGTCACTCACTCTCTCACAGTCACTCACTCTCTCATAGTCACTCACTCTCTCACAGGTTCTCACTCTCTCACCCTTTCACAGACTCTCACTCTCACAGTCACTCACGCTGTCACACTCTCACAGCCACTCACTCTCTCAAAGGCTCTCACTCTCTCACAGTCACACTCTCTCTCATTCTTTGACAGACTCTCACTCTCACAGTCACTCACACTCTCACAGGCTCACACTCTTTCACAGTCACTCACTCTCTTTCACATTCTCTCACTCTCTCACAGTCACTCACTCTCTCACAGGCTCACACTCTTTCACAGTCACTCACTCTCTTTCACATTCTCACACTCTCACACAATCACTCACTCTCTCACAGACTCTCACTTTCTCACAGTCACACTCTCTCTCTTTCACATTCTCTCACTCTCTCACAGTCACTCACTCTCTCACAGACTCTCACTCACTCTCTCACAGTCACTCACTCTCACTCTTTTACAGGGTCTCACTCTCTCACAGGCTCTCCCTCTCATTCTTTCACAGACTCACTCTCACAGCCACTCACTCACAGTCACTCACTCTCTCACAGGCTCTCACTCTCTCACCCTTTCACAGACTCTCACTCTCACTCTCTCACAGCCACTCACTCTCTCACAGGCTCTCACTCTCTCACAGTCACACTCTCTCTCATTCTTTCACAGTTTCTCACAGTCACTCACTCTCTCACAGTCACACTCTCTCTCATTCTTTCACAGACTCTGACTCTCACAGTCACTCACTCTCTCACAGGCTCACAGTCTTTCACACTCACTCACTCTCTCTCTTTCACATTCTCTCACTCTCACACAGTCACTCACTCTCTCACAGGCTCTCCCTCATTCTTTCACAGACTCTCACTCTCAAAGTCACTCACTCTCTCACTCTTTCACAGTCTCTCACTCTCACTCTTTCATAGTCTCTCACTCTCTCACAGGCTCTCACTCTTTCACTCTTTCACCGACTCTCACTCTCACAGTCACTCACTCTCTCATAGTCCTCCACTCACTCACAGGCTCTCACTCTCTCACCCTCTCACAGTCACTCACTCTCTCACAGGCTCTCACTCTCTCACAGTCACACTCTCTCTCATTCTTTCACAGTTTCTCACAGTCACTCACTCTCTCACAGTCACTCACTCTCTCATAGTCACTCACTCTCTCACAGGTTCTCACTCTCTCACCCTTTCACAGACTCTCACTCTCACAGTCACTCACTCTGTCACTCTCTCACAGCCACTCACTTTCTCAAAGGCTCTCACTCTCTCACAGTCACACTCTCTCTCATTCTTTCACGGACTCTGACTCTCACAGTCACTCACTCTCTCACAGGCTCACAGTCTTTCACAGTCACTCACTCTCTCTCTTTCACATTCTCTCACTCTCACACAGTCACTCACTCTCTCACAGGCTCTCCCTCATTCTTTCACAGACTCTCACTCTCAAAGTCACTCACTCTCTCACTCTTTCACAGTCTCTCACTCTCACTCTTTCATAGTCTCTCACTCTCTCACAGGCTCTCACTCTCTCACTCTTTCACCGACTCTCACTCTCACAGTCACTCACTCTCTCATAGTCCTCCACTCACTCACAGGCTCTCACTCTCTCACCCTCTCACAGTCACTCACTCTCTCACAGGCTCTCACTCTCTCACAGTCACACTCTCTCTCTCTTTCACATTCTATCACTCTCACGCAGTCACTCACTCTCTCACTCTTTCACAGTCTCTTACTCACACTCTTTCATAGCCTCTCACTCTCTCACAGTCACTCACTCTCTCACTCTTTCACAGACTTTCACTCTCAACGTCACTCACTCTCTCACAGGTTCTCACTCTCTCACCCTTTCACAGACTCACTCTCTCACAGTCACTCACTCTGTCACAGGCTCTCACTCTCTCACAGACACTCACTCTCTCATTCTTTCACAGACTCTCACAGTCACTCACTCTCTCACAGTCACTCACTCACAGTCACTCACTCTCTCACAGGCTCTCACTCTCTCACCCTTTCACAGACTCTCACTCTCACTCTCTCACAGTCACTCACTCTCTCACAGGCTCTCACTCTCTCACCCTCTCACAGTCACTCACTCTGTCACAGGCTCTCACTCTCTCACAGACACTCACTCTCTCATTCTTTCACAGACTCTCACAGTCACTCACTCTCTCACAGTCACTCACTCACAGTCACTCACTCTCTCACAGGCTCTCACTCTCTCACCCTTTCACAGACTCTCACTCTCACTCTCTCACAGTCCTTCACTCTCTCACAGGCTCTCACTCTCACCCTTTCACAGACTCTCACTCTCACTCTCTCACAGTCACTCACTCTCTCACAGGCTCTCACTGTCTCACAGTCACACTCTCTCTCTCTTTCACAGACTCTCACCCTTGCACAGTCACTCACTCTCTCACAGGCTCTCACTCTCTCACCCTTTCACAGACTCTCACTCTCTCACAGTCACGCACTCTGTCACAGGCTCTCCTTCTCTCCCAGTCACACACTCTCTCTCTCTTTCACATTCTCTCACTCTCACATAGTCACTCGCTCTCTCACTCTTTCACGGGCTCTCACTCTCTCACAGGCTCCCTCTCTTATTCTTTCACAAACTCTCACTCTCACAGTCACTCACTCTGTCACTCTCTCACAGCCACTCACTTTCTCAAAGGCTCTCACTCTCTCACAGTCACACTCTCTCTCATTCTTTCACAGACTCTGACTCTCACAGTCACTCACTCTCTCACAGGCTCACAGTCTTTCACAGTCACTCACTCTCTCTCTTTCACATTCTCTCACTCTCACACAGTCACTCACTCTCTCACAGGCTCTCCCTCATTCTTTCACAGACTCTCACTCTCAAAGTCACTCACTCTCTCACTCTTTCACAGTCTCTCACTCTCACTCTTTCATAGTCTCTCACTCTCTCACAGGCTCTCACTCTCTCACTCTTTCACCGACTCTCACTCTCACAGTCACTCACTCTCTCATAGTCCTCCACTCACTCACAGGCTCTCACTCTCTCACCCTCTCACAGTCACTCACTCTGTCACAGGCTCTCACTCTCTCACAGACACTCACTCTCTCATTCTTTCACAGACTCTCACAGTCACTCACTCTCTCACAGTCAATCACTCACAGTCACTCACTCTCTCACAGGCTCTCACTCTCTCACCCTTTCACAGACTCTCACTCTCACTCTCTCACAGTCCTTCACTCTCTCACAGGCTCTCACTCTCACCCTTTCACAGACTCTCACTCTCACTCTCTCACAGTCACTCACTCTCTCACAGGCTCTCACTGTCTCACAGTCACACTCTCTCTCTCTTTCACAGACTCTCACTCTTGCACAGTCACTCACTCTCTCACAGGCTCTCACTCTCTCAACCTTTCACAGACTCTCACTCTCTCACAGTCACTCACTCTCTCACAGGCTCACAGTCTTTCACAGTCACTCACTCTCTCTCTATCACATTCTCTCACTCTCACACAGTCACTCACTCTCTCACAGGCTCTCCCTCATTCTTTCACAGACTCTCACTCTCAAAGTCACTCACTCTCTCACTCTTTCACAGTCTCTCACTCTCACTCTTTCATAGTCTCTCACTCTCTCACAGTCACTCACTCTCTCACTCTTTCACCGACTCTCACTCTCACAGTCACTCACTCTCTCATAGTCCTCCACTCACTCACAGGCTCTCACTCTCTCACTCTCTCACAGACTCTCACTCTCTCACAGTCACTCACTCTCTCACAGGCTCTCACTCTCTCACAGTCACACTCTCTCTCTCTTTCACATTCTATCACTCTCACGCAGTCACTCACTCTCTCACTCTTTCACAGTCTCTTACTCACACTCTTTCATAGCCTCTCACTCTCTCACAGTCACTCACTCTCTCACTCTGTCACAGACTTTCACTCTCAACGTCACTCACTCTCTCACAGGTTCTCACTCTCTCACCCTTTCACAGACTCACTCTCTCACAGTCACTCACTCTGTCACAGGCTCTCACTCTCTCACAGACACTCACTCTCTCATTCTTTCACAGACTCTCACAGTCACTCACTCTCTCACAGTCACTCACTCACAGTCACTCACTCTCTCACAGGCTCTCACTCTCTCACCCTTTCACAGACTCTCACTCTCACTCTCTCACAGTCCTTCACTCTCTCACAGGCTCTCACTCTCACCCTTTCACAGACTCTCACTCTCACTCTCTCACAGTCACTCACTCTCTCACAGGCTCTCACTCTCTCACAGTCACACTCTCTCTCTCTTTCACAGACTCTCACTCTTGCACAGTCACTCACTCTCTCACAGGCTCTCACTCTCTCACCCTTTCACAGACTCTCACTCTCTCACAGTCACGCACGCTGTCACAGGCTCTCCTTCTCTCCCAGTCACACACTCTCTCTCTCTTTCACATTCTCTCACTCTCACATAGTCACTCGCTCTCTCACTCTCTCACAGTCACTCACTCTCTCACAGTCTCTCACTTTCTCACACTCTCACAGTCACTCACTCTCTCACAGACTCTCACTTTCTCACAGTCACACTCTCACATTCTCTCACTCTCTCACAGTCACTCACTCTCTCACAGACTCTCACTTTCTCACAGTCACACTCTCTCTCACATTCTCTCACTCTCTCACAGTCACTCACTCTCTCACAGACTCTCACTTTCTCACAGTCACACTCTCTCTCACATTCTCTCACTCTCTCACAGTCACTCTCACAGACTCTCTCTCTCACAGTCACTCTCACTCTTTTACAGGGTCTCACTCTCTCACAGGCTCTCCCTCTCATTCTTTCACAGAATCACTCTCACAGTCACTCACTCACAGTCACTCTCTCTCACAGGCTCTCACTCTCTCACCCTTTCACAGACTGTCACTCTCACTCTCTCACAGCCACTCACTCTCTCACAGGCTCTCACTGTCTCACAGTCACACTCTCATTCTTTCACAGACTCTCACAGTCACTCACTCTCTCACTCACTCAGTCACTCACTCTCTCACAGGCTCTCACTCTCACCCTTTCACAGACTCTCACTCTCACTCTCTCACAGCCACTCACTCTCTCACAGGCTCTCACTCTCTCACAGTCACACTCTCATTCTTTCACAGACTCTCACAGTCACTCACTCTCTCACAGTCACTCACTCTCTCATAGTCACTCACTCTCTCACAGGTTCTCACTCTCTCACCCTTTCACAGACTCTCACTCTCACAGTCACTCACGCTGTCACAGGCTCTCACTCTCTCACAGACACTCACTCTCTCATTCTTTCACAGACTCTCACAGTCACTCACTCTCTCACAGTCACTCACTCACAGTCACTCACTCTCTCACAGGCTCTCACTCTCTCACCCTTTCACAGACTCACTCTCTCACAGTCACTCACTCTGTCACAGGCTCTCACTCTCTCACAGACACTCACTCTCTCATTCTTTCACAGACTCTCACAGTCACTCACTCTCTCACAGTCACTCACTCACAGTCACTCACTCTCTCACACGCTCTCACTCTCTCACCCTTTCACAGACTCTCACTCTCACTCTCTCACAGTCACTCACTCTCTCACAGGCTCTCACTCTCTCACCCTCTCACAGTCACTCACTCTGTCACAGGCTCTCACTCTCTCACAGACACTCACTCTCTCATTCTTTCACAGACTCTCACAGTCACTCACTCTCTCACAGTCACTCACTCACAGTCACTCACTCTCTCACAGGCTCTCACTCTCTCACCCTTTCACAGACTCTCACTCTCACTCTCTCACAGTCCTTCACTCTCTCACAGGCTCTCACTCTCACCCTTTCACAGACTCTCACTCTCACTCTCTCACAGTCACTCACTCTCTCACAGGCTCTCACTGTCTCACAGTCACACTCTCTCTCTCTTTCACAGACTCTCACCCTTGCACAGTCACTCACTCTCTCACAGGCTCTCACTCTCTCACCCTTTCACAGACTCTCACTCTCTCACAGTCACGCACTCTGTCACAGGCTCTCCTTCTCTCCCAGTCACACACTCTCTCTCTCTTTCACATTCTCTCACTCTCACATAGTCACTCGCTCTCTCACTCTTTCACGGGCTCTCACTCTCTCACAGGCTCCCTCTCTTATTCTTTCACAAACTCTCACTCTCACAGTCACTCACTCTGTCACTCTCTCACAGCCACTCACTTTCTCAAAGGCTCTCACTCTCTCACAGTCACACTCTCTCTCATTCTTTCACAGACTCTGACTCTCACAGTCACTCACTCTCTCACAGGCTCACAGTCTTTCACAGTCACTCACTCTCTCTCTTTCACATTCTCTCACTCTCACACAGTCACTCACTCTCTCACAGGCTCTCCCTCATTCTTTCACAGACTCTCACTCTCAAAGTCACTCACTCTCTCACTCTTTCACAGTCTCTCACTCTCACTCTTTCATAGTCTCTCACTCTCTCACAGGCTCTCACTCTCTCACTCTTTCACCGACTCTCACTCTCACAGTCACTCACTCTCTCATAGTCCTCCACTCACTCACAGGCTCTCACTCTCTCACCCTCTCACAGTCACTCACTCTGTCACAGGCTCTCACTCTCTCACAGACACTCACTCTCTCATTCTTTCACAGACTCTCACAGTCACTCACTCTCTCACAGTCAATCACTCACAGTCACTCACTCTCTCACAGGCTCTCACTCTCTCACCCTTTCACAGACTCTCACTCTCACTCTCTCACAGTCCTTCACTCTCTCACAGGCTCTCACTCTCACCCTTTCACAGACTCTCACTCTCACTCTCTCACAGTCACTCACTCTCTCACAGGCTCTCACTGTCTCACAGTCACACTCTCTCTCTCTTTCACAGACTCTCACTCTTGCACAGTCACTCACTCTCTCACAGGCTCTCACTCTCTCAACCTTTCACAGACTCTCACTCTCTCACAGTCACTCACTCTCTCACAGGCTCACAGTCTTTCACAGTCACTCACTCTCTCTCTATCACATTCTCTCACTCTCACACAGTCACTCACTCTCTCACAGGCTCTCCCTCATTCTTTCACAGACTCTCACTCTCAAAGTCACTCACTCTCTCACTCTTTCACAGTCTCTCACTCTCACTCTTTCATAGTCTCTCACTCTCTCACAGTCACTCACTCTCTCACTCTTTCACCGACTCTCACTCTCACAGTCACTCACTCTCTCATAGTCCTCCACTCACTCACAGGCTCTCACTCTCTCACTCTCTCACAGACTCTCACTCTCTCACAGTCACTCACTCTCTCACAGGCTCTCACTCTCTCACAGTCACACTCTCTCTCTCTTTCACATTCTATCACTCTCACGCAGTCACTCACTCTCTCACTCTTTCACAGTCTCTTACTCACACTCTTTCATAGCCTCTCACTCTCTCACAGTCACTCACTCTCTCACTCTGTCACAGACTTTCACTCTCAACGTCACTCACTCTCTCACAGGTTCTCACTCTCTCACCCTTTCACAGACTCACTCTCTCACAGTCACTCACTCTGTCACAGGCTCTCACTCTCTCACAGACACTCACTCTCTCATTCTTTCACAGACTCTCACAGTCACTCACTCTCTCACAGTCACTCACTCACAGTCACTCACTCTCTCACAGGCTCTCACTCTCTCACCCTTTCACAGACTCTCACTCTCACTCTCTCACAGTCCTTCACTCTCTCACAGGCTCTCACTCTCACCCTTTCACAGACTCTCACTCTCACTCTCTCACAGTCACTCACTCTCTCACAGGCTCTCACTCTCTCACAGTCACACTCTCTCTCTCTTTCACAGACTCTCACTCTTGCACAGTCACTCACTCTCTCACAGGCTCTCACTCTCTCACCCTTTCACAGACTCTCACTCTCTCACAGTCACGCACGCTGTCACAGGCTCTCCTTCTCTCCCAGTCACACACTCTCTCTCTCTTTCACATTCTCTCACTCTCACATAGTCACTCGCTCTCTCACTCTCTCACAGTCACTCACTCTCTCACAGTCTCTCACTTTCTCACACTCTCACAGTCACTCACTCTCTCACAGACTCTCACTTTCTCACAGTCACACTCTCACATTCTCTCACTCTCTCACAGTCACTCACTCTCTCACAGACTCTCACTTTCTCACAGTCACACTCTCTCTCACATTCTCTCACTCTCTCACAGTCACTCACTCTCTCACAGACTCTCACTTTCTCACAGTCACACTCTCTCTCACATTCTCTCACTCTCTCACAGTCACTCTCACAGACTCTCTCTCTCACAGTCACTCTCACTCTTTTACAGGGTCTCACTCTCTCACAGGCTCTCCCTCTCATTCTTTCACAGAATCACTCTCACAGTCACTCACTCACAGTCACTCTCTCTCACAGGCTCTCACTCTCTCACCCTTTCACAGACTGTCACTCTCACTCTCTCACAGCCACTCACTCTCTCACAGGCTCTCACTGTCTCACAGTCACACTCTCATTCTTTCACAGACTCTCACAGTCACTCACTCTCTCACTCACTCAGTCACTCACTCTCTCACAGGCTCTCACTCTCACCCTTTCACAGACTCTCACTCTCACTCTCTCACAGCCACTCACTCTCTCACAGGCTCTCACTCTCTCACAGTCACACTCTCATTCTTTCACAGACTCTCACAGTCACTCACTCTCTCACAGTCACTCACTCTCTCATAGTCACTCACTCTCTCACAGGTTCTCACTCTCTCACCCTTTCACAGACTCTCACTCTCACAGTCACTCACGCTGTCACACTCTCACAGCCACTCACTCTCTCAAAGGCTCTCACTCTCTCACAGTCACACTCTCTCTCATTCTTTGACAGACTCTCACTCTCACAGTCACTCACACTCTCACAGGCTCACACTCTTTCACAGTCACTCACTCTCTTTCACATTCTCTCACTCTCTCACAGTCACTCACTCTCTCACAGGCTCACACTCTTTCACAGTCACTCACTCTCTTTCACATTCTCTCACTCTCACACAATCACTCACTCTCTCACAGACTCTCACTTTCTCACAGTCACACTCTCTCTCTTTCACATTCTCTCACTCTCTCACAGTCACTCACTCTCTCACAGACTCTCACTCACTCTCTCACAGTCACTCACTCTCACTCTTTTACAGGGTCTCACTCTCTCTCAGGCTCTCCCTCTCATTCTTTCACAGACTCACTCTCACAGCCACTCACTCACAGTCACTCACTCTCTCACAGGCTCTCACTCTCTCACCCTTTCACAGACTCTCACGATCACTCTCTCACAGCCACTCACTCTCTCACAGGCTCTCACTCTCTCACAGTCACACTCTCTCTCATTCTTTCACAGTTTCTCACAGTCACTCACTCTCTCACAGTCACTCACTCTCTCATAGTCACTCACTCTCTCACAGACTCACTTTCTCACAGTCACACTCTCTCTCACATCCTCTCACTCTCTCACAGTCACTCACTCTCTCACAGACTCTCACTTTCTCACAGTCACACTCTCTCTCACATTCTCTCACTCTCTCACAGTCACTCACTCTCTCACAGACTCACTTTCTCACAGTCACACTCTCTCTCACATTCTCTCACTCTCTCACAGTCACTCACTCTCTCACAGACTCTCACTTTCTCACAGTCACACTCTCTCTCACATTCTCTCACTCTCTCACAGTCACTCACTCTCTCACAGACTCTCACTTTCTCACAGTCACACTCTCTCTCACATTCTCTCACTCTCTCACAGTCACTCTCACAGACTCTCTCTCTCAGTCACTCTCACTCTTTTACAGGGTCTCACTCTCTCACAGGCTCTCCCTCTCATTCTTTCACAGAATCACTCTCACAGTCACTCACTCACAGTCACTCTCTCTCACAGGCTCTCACTCTCTCACCCTTTCACAGACTGTCACTCTCACTCTCTCACAGCCACTCACTCTCTCACAGGCTCTCACTGTCTCACAGTCACACTCTCATTCTTTCACAGACTCTCACAGTCACTCACTCTCTCACTCACTCAGTCACTCACTCTCTCACAGGCTCTCACTCTCACCCTTTCACAGACTCTCACTCTCACTCTCTCACAGCCACTCACTCTCTCACAGGCTCTCACTCTCTCACAGTCACACTCTCATTCTTTCACAGACTCTCACAGTCACTCACTCTCTCACAGTCACTCACTCTCTCATAGTCACTCACTCTCTCACAGGTTCTCACTCTCTCACCCTTTCACAGACTCTCACTCTCACAGTCACTCACGCTGTCACACTCTCACAGCCACTCACTCTCTCAAAGGCTCTCACTCTCTCACAGTCACACTCTCTCTCATTCTTTGACAGACTCTCACTCTCACAGTCACTCACACTCTCACAGGCTCACACTCTTTCACAGTCACTCACTCTCTTTCACATTCTCTCACTCTCTCACAGTCACTCACTCTCTCACAGGCTCACACTCTTTCACAGTCACTCACTCTCTTTCACATTCTCACACTCTCACACAATCACTCACTCTCTCACAGACTCTCACTTTCTCACAGTCACACTCTCTCTCTTTCACATTCTCTCACTCTCTCACAGTCACTCACTCTCTCACAGACTCTCACTCACTCTCTCACAGTCACTCACTCTCACTCTTTTACAGGGTCTCACTCTCTCACAGGCTCTCCCTCTCATTCTTTCACAGACTCACTCTCACAGCCACTCACTCACAGTCACTCACTCTCTCACAGGCTCTCACTCTCTCACCCTTTCACAGACTCTCACTCTCACTCTCTCACAGCCACTCACTCTCTCACAGGCTCTCACTCTCTCACAGTCACACTCTCTCTCATTCTTTCACAGTTTCTCACAGTCACTCACTCTCTCACAGTCACACTCTCTCTCATTCTTTCACAGACTCTGACTCTCACAGTCACTCACTCTCTCACAGGCTCACAGTCTTTCACACTCACTCACTCTCTCTCTTTCACATTCTCTCACTCTCACACAGTCACTCACTCTCTCACAGGCTCTCCCTCATTCTTTCACAGACTCTCACTCTCAAAGTCACTCACTCTCTCACTCTTTCACAGTCTCTCACTCTCACTCTTTCATAGTCTCTCACTCTCTCACAGGCTCTCACTCTCTCACTCTTTCACCGACTCTCACTCTCACAGTCACTCACTCTCTCATAGTCCTCCACTCACTCACAGGCTCTCACTCTCTCACCCTCTCACAGTCACTCACTCTCTCACAGGCTCTCACTCTCTCACAGTCACACTCTCTCTCATTCTTTCACAGTTTCTCACAGTCACTCACTCTCTCACAGTCACTCACTCTCTCATAGTCACTCACTCTCTCACAGGTTCTCACTCTCTCACCCTTTCACAGACTCTCACTCTCACAGTCACTCACTCTGTCACTCTCTCACAGCCACTCACTTTCTCAAAGGCTCTCACTCTCTCACAGTCACACTCTCTCTCATTCTTTCACGGACTCTGACTCTCACAGTCACTCACTCTCTCACAGGCTCACAGTCTTTCACACTCACTCACTCTCTCTCTTTCACATTCTCTCACTCTCACACAGTCACTCACTCTCTCACAGGCTCTCCCTCATTCTTTCACAGACTCTCACTCTCAAAGTCACTCACTCTCTCACTCTTTCACAGTCTCTCACTCTCACTCTTTCATAGTCTCTCACTCTCTCACAGGCTCTCACTCTCTCACTCTTTCACCGACTCTCACTCTCACAGTCACTCACTCTCTCATAGTCCTCCACTCACTCACAGGCTCTCACTCTCTCACCCTCTCACAGTCACTCACTCTCTCACAGGCTCTCACTCTCTCACAGTCACACTCTCTCTCTCTTTCACATTCTATCACTCTCACGCAGTCACTCACTCTCTCACTCTTTCACAGTCTCTTACTCACACTCTTTCATAGCCTCTCACTCTCTCACAGTCACTCACTCTCTCACTCTTTCACAGACTTTCACTCTCAACGTCACTCACTCTCTCACAGGTTCTCACTCTCTCACCCTTTCACAGACTCACTCTCTCACAGTCACTCACTCTGTCACAGGCTCTCACTCTCTCACAGACACTCACTCTCTCATTCTTTCACAGACTCTCACAGTCACTCACTCTCTCACAGTCACTCACTCACAGTCACTCACTCTCTCACAGGCTCTCACTCTCTCACCCTTTCACAGACTCTCACTCTCACTCTCTCACAGTCACTCACTCTCTCACAGGCTCTCACTCTCTCACCCTCTCACAGTCACTCACTCTGTCACAGGCTCTCACTCTCTCACAGACACTCACTCTCTCATTCTTTCACAGACTCTCACAGTCACTCACTCTCTCACAGTCACTCACTCACAGTCACTCACTCTCTCACAGGCTCTCACTCTCTCACCCTTTCACAGACTCTCACTCTCACTCTCTCACAGTCCTTCACTCTCTCACAGGCTCTCACTCTCACCCTTTCACAGACTCTCACTCTCACTCTCTCACAGTCACTCACTCTCTCACAGGCTCTCACTGTCTCACAGTCACACTCTCTCTCTCTTTCACAGACTCTCACCCTTGCACAGTCACTCACTCTCTCACAGGCTCTCACTCTCTCACCCTTTCACAGACTCTCACTCTCTCACAGTCACGCACTCTGTCACAGGCTCTCCTTCTCTCCCAGTCACACACTCTCTCTCTCTTTCACATTCTCTCACTCTCACATAGTCACTCGCTCTCTCACTCTTTCACGGGCTCTCACTCTCTCACAGGCTCCCTCTCTTATTCTTTCACAAACTCTCACTCTCACAGTCACTCACTCTGTCACTCTCTCACAGCCACTCACTTTCTCAAAGGCTCTCACTCTCTCACAGTCACACTCTCTCTCATTCTTTCACAGACTCTGACTCTCACAGTCACTCACTCTCTCACAGGCTCACAGTCTTTCACAGTCACTCACTCTCTCTCTTTCACATTCTCTCACTCTCACACAGTCACTCACTCTCTCACAGGCTCTCCCTCATTCTTTCACAGACTCTCACTCTCAAAGTCACTCACTCTCTCACTCTTTCACAGTCTCTCACTCTCACTCTTTCATAGTCTCTCACTCTCTCACAGGCTCTCACTCTCTCACTCTTTCACCGACTCTCACTCTCACAGTCACTCACTCTCTCATAGTCCTCCACTCACTCACAGGCTCTCACTCTCTCACCCTCTCACAGTCACTCACTCTGTCACAGGCTCTCACTCTCTCACAGACACTCACTCTCTCATTCTTTCACAGACTCTCACAGTCACTCACTCTCTCACAGTCAATCACTCACAGTCACTCACTCTCTCACAGGCTCTCACTCTCTCACCCTTTCACAGACTCTCACTCTCACTCTCTCACAGTCCTTCACTCTCTCACAGGCTCTCACTCTCACCCTTTCACAGACTCTCACTCTCACTCTCTCACAGTCACTCACTCTCTCACAGGCTCTCACTGTCTCACAGTCACACTCTCTCTCTCTTTCACAGACTCTCACTCTTGCACAGTCACTCACTCTCTCACAGGCTCTCACTCTCTCAACCTTTCACAGACTCTCACTCTCTCACAGTCACTCACTCTCTCACAGGCTCACAGTCTTTCACAGTCACTCACTCTCTCTCTATCACATTCTCTCACTCTCACACAGTCACTCACTCTCTCACAGGCTCTCCCTCATTCTTTCACAGACTCTCACTCTCAAAGTCACTCACTCTCTCACTCTTTCACAGTCTCTCACTCTCACTCTTTCATAGTCTCTCACTCTCTCACAGTCACTCACTCTCTCACTCTTTCACCGACTCTCACTCTCACAGTCACTCACTCTCTCATAGTCCTCCACTCACTCACAGGCTCTCACTCTCTCACTCTCTCACAGACTCTCACTCTCTCACAGTCACTCACTCTCTCACAGGCTCTCACTCTCTCACAGTCACACTCTCTCTCTCTTTCACATTCTATCACTCTCACGCAGTCACTCACTCTCTCACTCTTTCACAGTCTCTTACTCACACTCTTTCATAGCCTCTCACTCTCTCACAGTCACTCACTCTCTCACTCTGTCACAGACTTTCACTCTCAACGTCACTCACTCTCTCACAGGTTCTCACTCTCTCACCCTTTCACAGACTCACTCTCTCACAGTCACTCACTCTGTCACAGGCTCTCACTCTCTCACAGACACTCACTCTCTCATTCTTTCACAGACTCTCACAGTCACTCACTCTCTCACAGTCACTCACTCACAGTCACTCACTCTCTCACAGGCTCTCACTCTCTCACCCTTTCACAGACTCTCACTCTCACTCTCTCACAGTCCTTCACTCTCTCACAGGCTCTCACTCTCACCCTTTCACAGACTCTCACTCTCTCACAGTCACTCACTCTCTCACAGGCTCTCACTCTCTCACAGTCACACTCTCTCTCTCTTTCACAGACTCTCACTCTTGCACAGTCACTCACTCTCTCACAGGCTCTCACTCTCTCACCCTTTCACAGACTCTCACTCTCTCACAGTCACGCACGCTGTCACAGGCTCTCCTTCTCTCCCAGTCACACACTCTCTCTCTCTTTCACATTCTCTCACTCTCTCACAGACTCTCACTTTCTCACAGTCACACTCTCACATTCTCTCACTCTCTCACAGTCACTCACTCTCTCACAGACTCTCACTTTCTCACAGTCACACTCTCTCTCACATTCTCTCACTCTCTCACAGTCACTCACTCTCTCACAGACTCACTTTCTCACAGTCACACTCTCTCTCACATTCTCTCACTCTCTCACAGTCACTCACTCTCTCACAGACTCTCACTTTCTCACAGTCACACTCTCTCTCACATTCTCTCACTCTCTCACAGTCACTCACTCTCTCACAGACTCTCACTTTCTCACAGTCACACTCTCTCTCACATTTTCTCACTCTCTCACAGTCACTCTCACAGACTCTCTCTCTCAGTCACTCTCACTCTTTTACAGGGTCTCACTCTCTCACAGGCTCTCCCTCTCATTCTTTCACAGAATCACTCTCACAGTCACTCACTCACAGTCACTCTCTCTCACAGGCTCTCACTCTCTCACCCTTTCACAGACTGTCACTCTCACTCTCTCACAGCCACTCACTCTCTCACAGGCTCTCACTGTCTCACAGTCACACTCTCATTCTTTCACAGACTCTCACAGTCACTCACTCTCTCACTCACTCAGTCACTCACTCTCTCACAGGCTCTCACTCTCACCCTTTCACAGACTCTCACTCTCACTCTCTCACAGCCACTCACTCTCTCACAGGCTCTCACTCTCTCACAGTCACACTCTCATTCTTTCACAGACTCTCACAGTCACTCACTCTCTCACAGTCACTCACTCTCTCATAGTCACTCACTCTCTCACAGGTTCTCACTCTCTCACCCTTTCACAGACTCTCACTCTCACAGTCACTCACGCTGTCACACTCTCACAGCCACTCACTCTCTCAAAGGCTCTCACTCTCTCACAGTCACACTCTCTCTCATTCTTTGACAGACTCTCACTCTCACAGTCACTCACACTCTCACAGGCTCACACTCTTTCACAGTCACTCACTCTCTTTCACATTCTCTCACTCTCTCACAGTCACTCACTCTCTCACAGGCTCACACTCTTTCACAGTCACTCACTCTCTTTCACATTCTCTCACTCTCACACAATCACTCACTCTCTCACAGACTCTCACTTTCTCACAGTCACACTCTCTCTCTTTCACATTCTCTCACTCTCTCACAGTCACTCACTCTCTCACAGACTCTCACTCACTCTCTCACAGTCACTCACTCTCACTCTTTTACAGGGTCTCACTCTCTCACAGGCTCTCCCTCTCATTCTTTCACAGACTCACTCTCACAGCCACTCACTCACAGTCACTCACTCTCTCACAGGCTCTCACTCTCTCACCCTTTCACAGACTCTCACTCTCACTCTCTCACAGCCACTCACTCTCTCACAGGCTCTCACTCTCTCACAGTCACACTCTCTCTCATTCTTTCACAGTTTCTCACAGTCACTCACTCTCTCACAGTCACTCACTCTCTCATAGTCACTCACTCTCTCACAGGTTCTCACTCTCTCACCCTTTCACAGACTCTCACTCTCACAGTCACTCACTCTGTCACTCTCTCACAGCCACTCACTTTCTCAAAGGCTCTCACTCTCTCACAGTCACACTCTCTCTCATTCTTTCACGGACTCTGACTCTCACAGTCACTCACTCTCTCACAGGCTCACAGTCTTTCACACTCACTCACTCTCTCTCTTTCACATTCTCTCACTCTCACACAGTCACTCACTCTCTCACAGGCTCTCCCTCATTCTTTCACAGACTCTCACTCTCAAAGTCACTCACTCTCTCACTCTTTCACAGTCTCTCACTCTCACTCTTTCATAGTCTCTCACTCTCTCACAGGCTCTCACTCTCTCACTCTTTCACCGACTCTCACTCTCACAGTCACTCACTCTCTCATAGTCCTCCACTCACTCACAGGCTCTCACTCTCTCACCCTCTCACAGTCACTCACTCTCTCACAGGCTCTCACTCTCTCACAGTCACACTCTCTCTCTCTTTCACATTCTCTCACTCTCACGCAGTCACTCACTCTCTCACTCTTTCACAGTCTCTTACTCACACTCTTTCATAGCCTCTCACTCTCTCACAGTCACTCACTCTCTCACTCTTTCACAGACTTTCACTCTCAACGTCACTCACTCTCTCACAGGTTCTCACTCTCTCACCCTTTCACAGACTCACTCTCTCACAGTCACTCACTCTGTCACAGGCGCTCACTCTCTCACAGACACTCACTCTCTCATTCTTTCACAGACTCTCACAGTCACTCACTCTCTCACAGTCACTCACTCACAGTCACTCACTCTCTCACAGGCTCTCACTCTCTCACCCTTTCACAGACTCTCACTCTCACTCTCTCACAGTCCTTCACTCTCTCACAGGCTCTCACTCTCACCCTTTCACAGACTCTCACTCTCACTCTCTCACATTCACTCACTCTCTCACAGGCTCTCACTGTCTCACAGTCACACTCTCTCTCTCTTTCACAGACTCTCACTCTTGCACAGTCACTCACTCTCTCACAGGCTCTCACTCTCTCAACCTTTCACAGACTCTCACTCTCTCACAGTCACTCACTCTCTCACAGGCTCACAGGCTTTCACAGTCACTCACTCTCTCTCTTTCACATTCTCTCACTCTCACACAGTCACTCACTCTCTCACAGGCTCTCCCTCATTCTTTCACAGACTCTCACTCTCAAAGTCACTCACTCTCTCACTCTTTCACAGTCTCTCACTCTCACTCTTTCATAGTCTCTCACTCTCTCACAGTCACTCACTCTCTCACTCTTTCACCGACTCTCACTCTCACAGTCACTCACTCTCTCATAGTCCTCCACTCACTCACAGGCTCTCACTCTCTCACTCTCTCACAGACTCTCACTCTCTCACAGTCACTCACTCTCTCACAGGCTCTCACTCTCTCACAGTCACACTCTCTCTCTCTTTCACATTCTATCACTCTCACGCAGTCACTCACTCTCTCACTCTTTCACAGTCTCTTACTCACACTCTTTCATAGCCTCTCACTCTCTCACAGTCACTCACTCTCTCACTCTGTCACAGACTTTCACTCTCAACGTCACTCACTCTCTCACAGGTTCTCACTCTCTCACCCTTTCACAGACTCACTCTCTCACAGTCACTCACTCTCCCACTCTCTCACAGTCACTCACTCACAGTCACTCACTCTCTCACAGGCTCTCACTCTCTCACCCTTTCACAGACACTCACTCTCACTCTCTCACAGTCCTTCACTCTCTCACAGGCTCTCACTCTCACCCTTTCACAGACTCTCACTCTCTCACAGTCACTCACTCTCTCACAGGCTCTCACTCTCTCACAGTCACACTCTCTCTCTCTTTCACAGACTCTCACTCTTGCACAGTCACTCACTCTCTCACAGGCTCTCACTCTCTCACCCTTTCACAGACTCTCACTCTCTCACAGTCACGCACTCTGTCACAGGCTCTCCTTCTCTCCCAGTCACACACTCTCTCTCTCTTTCACGGGCTCTCACTCTCTCACAGGCTCCCTCTCTTATTCTTTCACAAACTCTCACTCTCACTCTTTCATAATCTCTCACTCTCTCACAGTCACTCACTCTCTCATTCTTTCACAGACTCTCACTCTCACAGTCACTGACTGTCTCACTTTCTCACAGTCCTTCACTCTCTCACAGGCTCTCTCTCTCACCCTTTCACAGACTCTCACTCTGTCTCTTTCACATTCTCTCACTCTCACACAGTCACTCACTCTCTCACTCTCTCACAGGCTTTCACTCTCAAAGTCACTCACTCTCTCACAGTCCTTCACTCTCTCACAGGCTCTCACTCTCACCCTTTCACAGACTCTCACTCTCTCACAGTCACTCACTCTCTCACAGGCTCTCACTCTCAGTCTCTCACAGTCACACTCTCTCTCTCTTTCACATTCTCTCACTCTCACACAGTCACTCACTCTCTCACTCTTTCACAGACTTTCACTCTCAAAGTCACTCTCTCTCTCACAGGAACTCACTCTCTCACAGGCTCTCACTCTCTCTCCCTTTCACAGACTCTCACTCTCACTCTCTCACAGTCACACACTCTGTCACAGGCTCTCACTCTCTCACAGACACTCACTCTCTCACAGGCTCTCACTCTCTCACCCTTTCACAGACTCTCACTCTCACTCTCTCACAGTCACTCACTCTGTCACAGGCTCTCACTCTCTCACAGACACTCACTCTCTCACAGACACTCACTCTCTCACAGGCTCTCACTCTCTCACCCTTTCACAGACTCTCACTCTCACTCTCTCACAGTCACTCACTCTGTCACAGGCTCTCACTCTCTCACAGACACTCACTCTCTCACAGCCTCTCACTCTCTCACCCTTTCACAGACTCTCACTCTCTCACAGTCACGCACTCTGTCACAGGCTCTCCTTCTCTCCCAGTCACACACTCTCTCTCTCTTTCACATTCTCTCACTCTCACATAGTCACTCACTCTCTCACTCTTTCACGGGCTCTCACTCTCTCACAGGCTCCCTCTCTTATTCTTTCACAAACTCTCACTCTCACTCTTTCATAATCTCTCACTCTCTCACAATCACTCACTCTCTCATTCTTTCACAGACTCTCACTCTCACAGTCACTGACTGTCTCACTCTCTCACAGTCCTTCACTCTCTCACAGGCTCTCACTCTCTCACCCTTTCACAGACTCTCACTCTCTCACAGTCACTCACTCTCTCACAGGCTCTCTCTCTCTCACAGTCACACTCTCTCTCTCTTTCACATTCTCTCACTCTCACACAGTCACTCACTCTCTCACTCTTTACAGTCTCTCACTCTCACTCTTTCATAATCCCTCACTCTCTCGCAGTCACTCACTCTCTCACTCTTTCACAGTCTCTTACTCTCACTCTTTCATAGCCTCTCACTCTGACTCTCTCACAGTCACTCACTCTCACACTCTTTCACAGTCACACTGTCTCTCATTCTTTCACAGTCTCTCACTGTCACAGTCACTCACTCTCTCACTTTCCCACAGTCACTCACTCTCACCGGCTCTCACTCTCTCACCCTTTCACAGACTCTCACTCTCTCACAGTCACACTCTCTTTCTCTTTCACAGACTCTCACTCTTCCATAGTCGCACTCTCTCACAGTCACTCACTCTCACTCTTCCACAGGCTCTCACTCTCTCACAGGCTCTCTCTCTCATTCTTTCACAGACTCTCACTCTCACAGTCATTCACTCTCTCACAGTCACTCACTCTCTCGCATGCTCTCACTCTCTCACGCTTTCACAGACTCTCACTCTCACTCTCTCACAGTCACTCACTCTCTCACAGGCTCTCACTCTCACACAGGCTCCCTCTCTTATTCTTTCACAGACTCTCACTCTCACTCACAGTCACTCACTCTCTCACAGGCTCTCACTCTCTCACAGTCACTCTCACACAGACACTCACTCTCTCACAGGTTCTCCCTCTCATTCTTTCACAGGCTCTCACTCTCAAAGTCACTCACTCTCTCACTCTTTCACAGTCTCTCACTCTCACTCTTTCACAGTCTCTCACTCTCTCACGGTCACTCACTCTCTCATTCTTTCACAGACTCTCACCCTCACAGTCACTGACTCTCTTACTCTCTCACAGTCCTTCACTCTCTCACAGGCTCTCACTCCCACTCGCTCACAGTCACTCACTCTCTCACAGTCACTCACTCTCTCACAGTCACACTCTCTCTCTCTTTCACATTATCTCACTCTCACACAGTCACTCACTCTCTCACTCTATCACAGACTTTCACTCTCACTCTCTCACAGTCATTCACTCTCTCACCGGCTCTCACTCTCTCACAGTCACACTCTCTCTCTCTTTCACAGACTCTCACTCTTGCACAGTCACTCACTCTCTCACAGGCTCTCCCTCTCATTCTTTCACAGACTCTCACTCTCACAATCACTGACTGTCTCACTCTCTCACAGTCCTTCACTCTCTCACAGGCTCTCACTCTCACCCTTTCACAGACTCTCACTCTCTCACAGTCACTCACTCTCTCACAGGCTCTCACTCTCTCACAGTCACACTCTCTCTCTCTTTCACAGACTCTCACTCTTGCACAGTCACTCACTCTCTCACAGGCTCTCACTCTCACCCTTACACAGACTCTCACTCTCACTCTTTCACAGGCTCTCACTCTCTCACAGGCTCCCTCTCTTATTCTTTCACAGACTCTCACTCTCACTCTTTCATAATCTCTCACTCTCTCACAGTCACTCACTCTCTCACAGGCTCTCTCTCTCTCACAGTCACACTCTCTCTCTCTTTCACATTCTCTCACTCTCACACAGTCACTCACTCTCTCACTCTTTCCAGTCTCTCACTCTCACTCTTTCATAATCTCTCACTCTCTCGCAGTCACTCACTCTCTCACTCTTTCACAGTCTCTTACTCTCACTCTTTCATAGCCTCTCACTCTGACTCTCTCACAGTCACTCACTCTCACACTCTTTCACAGTCACACTGTCTCTCATTCTTTTACAGACTCTCACTGTCACAGTCACTCACTCTCTCACTTTCCCACAGTCACTCACTCTCACTGGCTCTCACTCTCTCACCCTTTCACAGACTCTCACTCTCTCACAGTCACACTCTCTCTCTCTTTCACAGACTCTCACTCTTCCATAGTCTCACTCTCTCACAGTCACTCACTCTCACTCTTCCACAGGCTCTCACTCTCTCACAGGCTCTCTCTCTCATTCTTTCACAGACTCTCACTCTCACAGTCACTCACTCTCTCACAGTCACTCACTCTCTCACATGCTCTCACTCTCTCACGCTTTCACAGACTCTCACTCTCACTCTCTCATAGTCACTCACTCTCTCACAGGCTCTCTCTCTCTCTCTCTCACCCTTTCACAGGCTCTCACTCTCTCACAGGCTCTCTCTCTCATTCTTTCACAGACTCTCACTCTCACAGTCACTCACTCTCTCACAGTCTCACTCTCTCTCTCTTTCACATTCTCTCACTCTCGCACAGTCACAGACTCTCTCACTCTTTCACAGTCTCTCACTCTTTCACAGTCTCTCACTCTCACTCTCTCTGAGTCACTCACTCTCACTCTTTCACAGTCTCTCACTCTCTCACAGGCTCTCACTCTCACCCTTTCACAGACTCTCACTCTCACTCTCTTACAGTCACTCACTCTCTCACAGGCTCTCACTCTCACTCTCTCACTGTCACTCACTCTCTCACAGGCTCTCACTCTCACTCTGTCACAGGCTCTCACTCTCTCACAGTCACACTCTCTCTCTCTTTCACATTCTCTCACTCTCACACAGTCAGACTCTCTCACTCTTTCACAGTCTCTCACACTTTCACAGTCTCTCACTCTTTCATAGTCTCTCACTCTCACTCTCTCACAGTCACTCACTCTCTCGCTCTTTCACAGACTTTCACTCTCAAAGTCACTCACTCTCTCACAGACACTCACTCTCTCACAGGCTCCTTCTCTCATTCTTTCACAGACTCTCACTCTCACAGTAACTCACTCTCTCACTCTCTCACAGCCACTCACTCTATCACAGGTTCTCACTCTCTCACAGTCACACTCTCTCTCATTCTTTCACAGACTCTCACTCTCACAGTCACTCATTCTCTCACTCTTTCACAGTCTCTCACTCTCACTCTTTCATTGTCTCTCACTCTCTCACAGTCACTCACTCTCTCACTCTCTCACAGCCACTCACTCTCTCACAGGTTCTGACTCTCTCACAGTCACACTCTCTCTCATTCTTTCACAGACTCTCACTCTCACAGTCACTCACTCTATCACTCTTTCACAGTGACTCACTCTCACTCTTTCACAGGCTCTCACTCTCTCACTGGCTCCTTCTCTCATTCTTTCACAGACTCTCACTCTCACAGTCTCTCACTCTCTCACAGCCACTCACTCTTTCACAGGCTCTCACTCCCTCAAAGTCACACTCTCTCTCACCCTTTCACAGACTCTCACTCTCACTCTCTCACTGTCACTCACTCTCTCACAGGCTCTCACTCTCACTCTGTCACAGGCTCTCACTCTCTCACAGTCACACTCTCTCTCTCTTTCACATTCTCTCACTCTCACACAGTCAGACTCTCTCACTCTTTCACAGTCTCTCACACTTTCACAGTCTCTCACTCTTTCATAGTCTCTCACTCTCACTCTCTCACAGTCACTCACTCTCTCGCTCTTTCACAGACTTTCACTCTCAAAGTCACTCACTCTCTCACAGACACTCACTCTCTCACAGGCTCCTTCTCTCATTCTTTCACAGACTCTCACTCTCACAGTAACTCACTCTCTCACTCTCTCACAGCCACTCACTCTATCACAGGTTCTCACTCTCTCACAGTCACACTCTCTCTCATTCTTTCACAGACTCTCACTCTCACAGTCACTCATTCTCTCACTCTTTCACAGTCTCTCACTCTCACTCTTTCATTGTCTCTCACTCTCTCACAGTCACTCACTCTCTCACTCTCTCACAGCCACTCACTCTCTCACAAGTTCTGACTCTCTCACAGTCACACTCTCTCTCATTCTTTCACAGACTCTCACTCTCACAGTCACTCACTCTATCACTCTTTCACAGTGACTCACTCTCACTCTTTCACAGGCTCTCACTCTCTCACTGGCTCCTTCTCTCATTCTTTCACAGACTCTCACTCTCACAGTCTCTCACTCTCTCACAGCCACTCACTCTTTCACAGGCTCTCACTCCCTCAAAGTCACACTCTCTCTCACCCTTTCACAGACTCTCACTCTCACTCTCTCACAGTCACTCACTCTGTCACAGGCTCTCACTGTCACACAGTCACTCACTCTCTCACTCTTTCACAGACTCTCACTCTCACTCTTTCATAATCTCTCACTCTCTCGCACAGTCACTCACTCTCTCACTCTTTCGCAGTCTCTTACTCTCACTCTTTCATAGTCTCTCACTCTCTCACAGTCACTCACTCTCTCACTCTTTCAGTCTCTCACTCTCACTCTTTCATAGTCTCTCACTCTCACACAGTCACTCACTTGCTCTCTCTCTCATTCTTTCACCGACTCTCACTCTCAAAGTCACTCACTCTCTCACTCTTTTACAGTCTCTCACTCTCACTCTTTCACAGTCTCTCACTCTCACTCTTTCATAGTCTCTCACTCTCTCACAGTCACTCACTCTCTCACTCTTTCACAGACTCTCACTCTCACAGTCACTCACTCGCTCACTCTTTCACAGTCTCTCACTTTCACTCTTTCGTAGTCTATCACTCTCTCACAGTCACTCACTCTCACTCTTTTACAGGGTCTCACTCTCTCACAGGCTCTCTCTCTCATTCTTTCACAGACTCTCACTCACAGTCACTCACGCTCACTCAATCACAGTTATTCACTCTCTCACAGGCTCTCACTCTCTCACTCTCTCACAGTCTCTCACTCTCACTCTTTCATAATCTTTCACTCTCTCACAGTCACTAACTCTCTCACTTTTTCACAGTCTCTTACTCTCACTCTTTCATAGTCTCTCACTCTCACAGCCACTCACTGTCTCACTCTTTCACAGTCTCTCACTCTCACAGCCACTCACTCTCACTCTTTCACAGACTCTCACTCTCACTCTTGCACAGTCACTCACTCACTTTCTCACAGTCACACAAACTCTCACTCTATCACAGGCTCTCACTCTCTCACAGGCTCTCACTCTCTCACCCGTTCACAGGCTCTCACTCTCACTGTCTCACAGTCACTCACTCTCTCACAGGCTATCACTCTCACTGTCTCACAGTCACTCACTCTCTCACAGGCTCTCACTCTCTCACAGTCGCACTCTCTCTCTCTTTCACAGACTCTCACTCTTTCACACTCACTCACTCTCTCCCTTTCACATTCTCTCACTCTCTCACAGGCTCTCCCTCTCATTCTTTCACAGTCTCTCACTCTCACAGTCACTCACTCTCTCACTGTTTCACAGGCTCTCACTCTCTCACAGGCTCGCTCTTATTCTTTCACAGACTCTCACTCTCACTCTTGCACAGTCACTCACTCTCACTCTTTCACAGTCACTCACTGTCTCTCTGTCACAGTCTCTCACTCTCTCACACTTTTACAAATACTCTCTCACACTCACTCACTCACTCACTTTCTCACAGTCACTCACTCTCTCACTCTATCACAGGCTGTCACTCTCTCACAGGCTCCCTCTCTTATTCTTTCACAGACCCTCACTCTCTCACTCTGTCACAGTATCTCACTCTCACACTTTCACAGATACTCTCTCACAGTCACTCACTCTCTCACAGGCTCCCTCTCTCATTCTTTCACAGACTCTCACTTTTTCACTGGCTCTCAATCTCTCACTCTTTCACAGTCACTCACTCTCACTCTTTCACAGACTCTCACTCTCACTCTCACAGTCACTCACTCTCACTTTTTCACTGGCTCTCAATCTCTCACTCTCTCACAGCCACACACTCTCACTCTTTCACAGACTCTCACTCTCTCACTCGCTCACAGATACTCACTCACAGTTACTCAACACTCTCACAGTCACTCACTCTCTCCATCTTTCACAGTCCCTCACTCTCTCACTCTTTCACAATCACTCACTCTCAGTCACTCACTGTCTCACTTTCACAGTCTCTCACTCTCACTCTGTCACAGATACTCTCTCATAGTCTCTCACTCTTTCACAGTCACTCACTCTCTCTGTCACAGGCTCTCACTCTCACTCTTTCACAGACTCTCACTCTCTCACGGTCACTCACTGTCTCACGGTCACTCTCTCCTTCACGGTCACTCTCTCCTTCACGATCACACTCTCTCACCATCACTCACTCTCTTGCTACCTCACAGTCACTCGCTCTCTCACGGTCACTCATGATCTCTCTCCGTCACGGTCACTCACACTATCACGGTCACTCTCTTTCTCACCATCACTCACTCTCTTCTGGTCACCCTCTCACTCTCTCTCGGTCACTCTCTCACATGGTCACTCGCGCTCTCGCTCCTTCATGGTCACTCACTCTCTCACAGTCACTCTGTCACGGTCACTCTCTCACTCTCTCTCGGTCACTCACTCTCTCTCTCTCTCACGGTCACTCTCTCAATTTCTTATGGTCAGTCACTCTCTCTCAGTCACTCACTCTCTCTCTCACGCTGTCACGGTCACTCGCTCTTCCCCTCTCCCACGGTCACTCTCTCTCTCTCGCGGACACTCACTCTCTCACACACTCACTCTATCTCTCACGGTCACTTGCTCTTTTTCTCTCTCTCTCTCACAGTCTCGCTCTCTCACAGTCACTCGCTCTCTCACAGTCAGTCTCTCTCTCGCTCTCTCATAGTCCCTCTCTCCCTCACTCTATCACGGTCACTCACTCTCTCACGGCCACTCACTCTCACTCTCTCTCACTATCTCACAGTCACTTGTGATCTCACTCCCTCACGGTCACTCTCTCTGTCACGGTCACTCTCTCTCTCACTCCCTCATGGTCACTCACTCTCTCAGTCTCTCACGGTCACTCACTCTCTTATGGTCACTCACTCTCTTATGGTCACTCATGGTCTCACAGTCACTCTCGCACTCTCTCACGGTCACTCTCACGGTCACTCGCGCTCTCACTCCTTCACAGTCACTCACTCTCTCACAGTCACTCTCTCTCGGTCACTCACTCTCTCTCTCTCTCTCATGGTCACTCGCTCACAGTCACTTGCTCTTTTTCTCTCTCACTCACAGTCTCTCACTCTCTCATGGTCACTCGCTCTCTCACAGTCAGTCTCTCTCTCGCTCTCTCACGGCCACTCACTCTCACTATCTCACAGTCACTTGTGATCTCACTCCCTCACAGTCACTCTCTCTGTCAAGGTCATTCACTCTCTCACGGTCACTCACTCTCTTATGGTCACTCACTGTCTCACAGTCACTCTCTCGCTCACGGTCACTTGCGCTCTCACTCCTTCACAGTCACTCTCTCTGTCAAGGGCACTCACTCTCTTATAGTCACTCACTGTCTCACAGTCACTCTCTCTCTCACGGTCACTTGCGCTCTCACTCCTTCACAGTCACTCTCTCTGTCAAGGGCACTCACTCTCTTATGGTCACTCACTCTCTCACAGTCACTCTCTCATGGTCACTGTCTCACTCTCTCTCTGTCACTCACTCTCTCTCTCTCTCTCACAGTCACTCTCTCACTCTTTCATGGTCATTCTCTCAATCTCTTACAGTCACTCTCTCTCACTCATTCCCTCCTTCTCACTCTGTCACAGTCACTCTCTCTCTCATTCTCCCCCTCTTGCTCTCTCACAGTCACTCTCTCTCTCATTCCCTCCCTCTCACTCTGTCATGGTCACTCTCTCTCTCATTCTCTCCGTCTCTCACTCTCACTCTCTCGCTCTCTCACAGTCACTTGCACTCTCACTCTCTAACACTTCTCCCCTAAATTGCCTCCTCCCCCCATCCTCGCATCTCCATGGTGCCACATGGGAGCATTGTGGACTGACACAGGCTCTTCACTTCTTTCACTGTTGATGACTTCCATGACCGCCGGTGCCTGGAGTGTGCGCTCAGTGCACTCGTACCCTGTGCCTGTGGTTACAACTGGGCCATTCGTCCCAAAATCCGTCCGTCTCTTTTCTCCCCTCCTCACACCCCCGCCCCCCCCCCCCCACCCCTCCTCCTGTCCCATTCACACCCTCTGGCTCCCATTCCCTAAAGCAACTCCTGTTGCACTTCCGGTCAGCGTTACTGATTTACCCAGGCTGTGCCCCTTGACATTCTGCAGGTAGCCACCCACCCCATGACCCCCTACCTGCCCACTCTGAGAGAGAGAATCTCTCGGAACAGGAGTCCACACTTTCCTTCTTAAATCAATGGCCCACAGATGTGCCTGAGAAAACAGGGAAAGGGGAGAGGGTCACCAAGGGGAGATTGGATCGGGTCTCAGCTTTCCTGACAGTGATGTAGATCCAGAGCAATGTTGGAAGGAAAGCTGAGACTGAACATGAGCAGCAGAGCCTCTGCCACTGGGGGAGCAGCAAGACTTTCCAAGCTGTGGGTCAGTTTGACAGACCTGGACTGGACATAAGTCCCTGCAAGTTCAGGGATGCTGGTGGGCTTCGAGTGAGGGGCCAACAACCTGAATTACTCCCCTTCTCCCCTCTTGTCACACCTTGGAGAGCCACCCACTGCCCCTGGCTGATGGGAATTGGCTGGTCCTGCGTCTGGAAGCTGCTCCTCTGTGACCGAAACAAGTGCCTGGCTGCTCCTTATGGGTTTTGTTGCACTGTTTAACATAACCACACAGCAGGATGGCACGACAGTGATTCAGCTCGAAGCTGAGCAAAGACGGGCCGTTTTCTCAGAAAAGCCAAGGTCCCTGCCTCACTCCTGAATTAATATTCATTAGCTCCACAAGAGAGGCCTAACTGGAAATGAAACAGTCTGGCTTCTGCTGTAAATTGTCTCACAGGATGAAAGCATCAACAATTCAGCACATTACATCTGATACCAGCATCCCCAGGGGATGCCAATATCAACATGATCCATTCAAATCAACTTGAAATCTCTGTGTTCTCTCTGAATCTTTCTGCTACCTCAGTCCATTTCTGTCCTAATCCATCCCTTGGGTATGAACCTCTTTTTCTCCCTTTCTCTGTTGCACTCTCTCTCTCTTTCCTTTTCTGTGCTGGTTAACAGCTGAAGAAGCAAACACTATTTATTTTTAAACACACAAGAGCGAGGGAGTGATGTAGAAATTGCACATAACTTTGGTTTACTTACAGATACAGCACTGCCTGACACTCTGCACAGCCATTCTTAGCAAAAGGGAGTTCAGACTCAGTCACAGAAAGGCTCATCCAATAGCAAGCGCGAAAGAATATCATTTAAAACCTTCAAGGAAGTGAGGGAGATTCTGAGAAAAGCTTATTAAGTCATCAAAAGCTTTAACAGCATGGGATTACAGATTGGTTTCTCTGGCGAGCCTGTGATTCCAGAATTATCATTTAGCATTACTCTATCGATAGATCCAAGAACAATCATTTCCTACAGTGTTTGGGCCTACAGCTTTCAAATGGCATCAATGCAGTGCGGAAAAGAGCATGACCCATGTTGTTCAGGGGCCAAACTCTCCCAGATTTGGGAATTGGCCAATCCTTACAGGAGGAGTCTGAACGAATCCTTTCCCTGGAGTGTGAGGAGTGACCTTACTGTGGTTTCATGAAATCATCGGTCACGCGACTCCAGGCTCTAAGTCCAACAGGCTTATTTGAAACCACAAGCTTTCGGAGGGTAGCCCCTTCACTAGCTGAAGACGGGTCACCTGATGAAGGAGCTGTGCTCCAAAAGCTGGTGTTTTCAGACAAACCTGTTGGACTATAACCTGGCGTCATGTGACTTCCAACACCGCCCCCTCCACTTCATACAATCACGAGGGGTATGGAGAGGGTGAAGACCTGAAGCCTTCTCCCAGGGTTGGGGGGAGTTCAAATCCACAGGGGCATAGGTTTAATGTGGGAGGGGAAAGATTTAAAAGGGACCCAAGGGGCAACTTTTTCATACAGAGGGTGGTGTGTGTACGGAATGAGCTGCCAGAGGAAGTGGTGGAGGCTGGTACAGTTACAGCATTTAAAAGGCATCTGGATGGGTATATGAATATGAAGGTTTCGAGGCCAAAAGCTGGTAAATGGGACTGGTTTGGTTTCGGATATCTGGTCATCCTGGTTAGACCGAAGGGTCTATTTCTGTGCTGTACCACTTCTGGACTCTCAAATTATTTTGAAGTTGGCCTGAGACTTCCCTTTTTGTCAGGAGTTGACATGATCAGGGAAGGGATGTGCACGGAGAGTGAGGTTCACATGAGTTTATGGCATTGCCGTGTCCCCTTTTCCTAGACTTCCTTCCGAGATGAGCACTGCTGCATTCTCAGTTGCTCGGTGTCCAGCCGTACTGTCGTGGAGCAGCTTTTTTGAGGAAAAGGCAGGTTATTACAGAGATGCAGACCCAAGCCCGAACACAAGCAGCTAGTTAATAAGCCAGCAGGCTGTGAAAACAGCTTTTTAAGCTAATTGTTCAACAAATAATGGCCCCTAATGGGTTAAGGGCTTTGTTGTGTTCAGTGTGTCACCTGAATAAAAGAGCAGAAAAAAAGCTTTTGTGTGATCGGTTGTCTTGCCTCAGGGAGATGTCCCCTCCCATCCAACCCCAACCCCCTCCGCACTTCCAAAAGCTCAGCCATCACATCAGTGTGAGCACTCCGCTCACCCTAAGAACCTGTTAGCCATTGTTGTCGCCTCAATTACTCGCAACAGGGAGATAATTGTTTCCAATTGCCCTTTGTCACTCTCTGTGGGTCCCTTTCAGACACAGTCTTGTAGCTAACCAGTGCCTCAGTTAAGCCGTTACACCCCTCCAGGGTCAATGGTGGTGAGCGTTTTGTTTACAGGACCATCTAATAGACCCAGACTTTGAACACGGACTTAGTCATGAACAGTTCCCAGGAGAAGGTGTTATTTTAGATGTAGACATCACAAAAAAGCTTTTATTTTCCAAAAATCTACACTGCTGGGGCCGGGCGGTGCTCCGAACGGACCTTAGGTGAGTGACAGAAATGAATTCTCAGCACCGTGAGGGAATGGGAATGTTTCATTCGGCAGCATGACATGGATGGACCGGAGAATCACGGCCAATTGTATCGGACTGGGGCCCAGGCTGCACATTGATATGTCAGGAGGCCCCCTCTCGAACCGAGCTCTGCCGACAAAAACAGAAACTATAGAGGCAGGGTGAGAGAGAATTTACAATTTGCTCCCTCTCGTCCTGGCCTTGGATGTTGAAATATACTGAGATTTCACTTTGGAGAAGGCCGGGCGTTGTTTTCTGCCCAGTCAGTGGATGGGTGTGAGACAGGCCACCAAATACGGAGCTTTTTTATGGTTTTGTTTTCCTACCGCAGTGTGAAATCCAAGAGGGGTGGTACAGACTCGATGGGCTGAAGGGTCTCTTCCGCACTGTTTGATTCCGTGATGCCCCGCCTCGGGCTTTGCGACCCCAGCTCAGGAAATGAGCATGTGGCAGGTGGACGTTGAGAGTGGCTCGTTTCCTGAGGCACGCTTGTACTGCCTCACAGAATGACATAGATGTCAAGTCCTGCCTGGCCTCTTCTTTAGTACCAGACTGTGGCCTAGTGACCCCATGACAGGCTTGTAAGAGTGGCCTAGCTACTGTCTGTGGTTGGGACTTCCATTTGTCCACAGCAGCCTTCTGCTGGAGTTTCAGGTTGTCTCATGTCAATGTGTCACAGTTTCCCTGTATTCATGAAGTTTTCATAACCAGTGAAGATGGATTTACCTCTGACAGTGACAGGGGAATGATGGGAAATGCTTCACCATTCAGTTGACAATGAGGCCATTCAACTTTCCAGCCTCTGATGTTTCCGTAGTACCTGGGGCCAGCCTCCACCGACTTCGAGTTGTCCGAAGCCCTCTGCTCTGTCACTCTGAATGAAATGCTGTTGGCCCATCACCCACTGTGCTCCCTCCTGTATTACTACTCTCCTTCTGCCCTCAAAATGCTCTTCCTCCTTTCCCGCAGTCACTGACTTCCTCCAGCATGTCTCGCGCTTTCCCGCAGGAGAATGGCCGAGCCAAGCCCTGATCCCAACCCAAACAAAACACAGTTGGTGGGATGTGGGGAATGTCGGATTGGCCGTGGTCCTGCCTAATGGTGCAGAATGTTGCATGGCCTGAATTGCCTGTTCCTGTTCCTCTTCATTACAGTCCAGTGACCAAAACGTTTAGTCAGAGGTGCACTTAGGCAAATGTCTTGAAGGGGGAAAGTGAAAACAGAGATGGGGAGGTGTCAGGAGGAAATTTTGGAGGGGAACACAACCACCCCTTTCAGTATGTGCCCAGTGCCTCCACCAGCAACGCGCAGTCACATCTACAATATGCAGGCTCCCCTCCAGGCCCTCACCACACACTGGCTTGGACTTACAGCAGCGTTTGTTCAGTGAGTTTGGGGGCCAAGCTCTGGAACTCCCTCCCTCACGGTACTGTGGCTGTATCCCTGTCAGATAGACGGCAGCTCACCGCCACACTCTCGGACAGCAAGGGCTGGGCAATGAAAGCTGACCAAGCCAGCAATGCCCACATTCCACGAACAGACAAAACTAAAGCCAGGTTTTATTTTGCTTAAGAGGACCTTGCGTTTCCAGTGGGCAGATCCAGAATGAGAGTGCTGGAATCGCTCAGAAAGCTGCCACATGCATGAAGAAATAGATTCAGGTAAGGGGGTGGTAAATCTGAAACAGAAACAGGAAAAGTTGGAGAAACTCAGCAGCTCTAGCAGCATCTGTGCAGAGGGAAAGTGGGTGAGGAATGTTTCTGCTCCGTCTGAAACATTAACTCTCCTTCCTCTCTCCACAGACACTGCTAGGCCTGCTGAGTTTCTCCAGCAATTTTGTTTTCAGAATGAACTGGGGGATCTGGCCTTCAAAAGAGTCCTCTGGACTATTTGCCAAAGGTAAGTGGTGTTCTCCCTGGCATCCTGGGCTAGTATCTAACTGACAAGCACTGCGTTTCACTTTCAGATGAAGCCGGTGCGAAGGGGAGGTTCACTGTCCTTGTTGGTTAGTTTTCCAGTCACACTGAGTTGGGGACACTGCTACCTAAGGACAGACTGAGACTACAAACTCTCCATGGCCCCATTTTTGATCACTCGACCCAATCCTCCTGTCAGTTCTCACTTCTCTCTGACTCCTGACTGGGTTTGGTTCTCTGCCAAGGCTCTGTCTTCAGCCAGCCATCTCTCATTCTCTCACCTTCACCAAGACACCATCATTCTGCAGTCTCTTCCCCTAGTTGCACACTCCCTCTGCTTGGCACCTCGTGTCACTGTGCCACACTGCTCTCAGACCAAAAGACTACCAGAAATAGGAACAGGAAGAGGCCATTCAGCCCCTCCAGCCTGCTCTGCCATTCAGTCAATTATTGCCTGATCAGATATTCCTCACATCCACTTTCCTAGATTTTCCCTGTAACCCCTGATTCCTGACTGATCAAGAGTCTATCCATTTCGGCCATAAATATACACAAGGACTCTGCCCCCACAGCTCTCTGTGGCAAGGATTTCCAAAGACTCTCAACCCTCTGACAGAAGAAATTCTTCCTCATCTCAGCTTTAAATTGGTGACCCTTAACTTTTACAGTGCATCCTGTGGTCATAGATTCTTCCATCAGGGTTAATTTCCTTTCAAGAAGCCCCTTAAGAATCCTACATGTTTCAGTTAGATCACCTCTCATTTTTCCATATTCCAGCGAGTAGGGTCCCAACCTGTTTAATCTTTGCTCATAAGACAATCCCTCCATACCAGGGACCATCTTTATGAACATTCTCTGAAATGCTCCCACTGAAGTGATAACTTTCCTTAAATAAGGGGACCAAAACTGCTTGCATGTCGCCCATGCATGGTCTCACCAGCACTTGAACAGTTTCAGTAACTCTCCCCTACTCTTAAAACTCCAATCTCCTTGAAATAAGGGCCAGCATTCTATTAGCCTTGCTGATTCCCTGCTGCCTCAGTGTCCAGTCTGTGTTTTGTGCACACAGACAGGTAAGTCCCTGTGTGTTGTACCTTTCTACAGTTTTCCTGCACTGAAATAATACTTTTCTTTTCTGCCTTTCAAAATGAAGAACATCACGTTTTCCCATGCCACACTCCATTTGACAACTGTATTTTTTGAGCCGGTGGCCCCCTGAAACCAGGCCTTCTAGTCCAAGTGTAAGCATGCTACCACTGCATCACAAGAGCACCTCCCAATTCCAAATACTTGCTCAGGTCACCTCACCTGCTGCTGCCCATTGAACCTGTTCTGTGCTTGGAACATGGGGTCACGAGCTGGGCCCAACATTTATTGCCCCTTCAGCAGGCGGGGGTAAGCTGCCTTCTTGAACTGCTGTGCCCCTGTGCCGTGGTTAGACACACAATGCGCCTTAGGGAGGGAATTCCAGAATTTCCACCCAGCTACACCGAAGGGACGGCGATATATTTCCACCTCAGGACGGGGTGTGTGGGTTGGTGGTGGATCTTGAAGGTGCTGGTGCTCCCTTGTATCTGCAGCCCCCTTGTTGTACTGCCATACAGTACAGTAACAGACCCTTCGGTCCGACCAGTCCATGCTGCCCATGCTCCCAAACTAATCTCATCCCAGCTGCCTGCCTCTAGTCCATATCCCTCCAAACTTTTCCTGTTCATAGGCTTATCCAAATGCCTTTTAAATATTGTAACTGTGCCAGCATCCACCACTTCCTCTGGCAGTTCATTCCACACACTAACCACTCTGTGTAAAAAAAAAGTTGCCCCTCATGTCCTTTTTAAATCTTGCTCCTCTCACCTTCAAAATGCACCCCCTCATTTTGAACTCCCCCAAGCTTTGGGAAAAGGCCTTAGCTATTCACCTTATCTACACCCCTCATGATTCCATAAATCTCTATAAGGCCACCCTTCAACCTCCAATGCTCCAGTGAAAAATGTCCCAGCTTATCCAGCCTATTTTTATAAAGTAAACCCTGTATTCCTGGCAACACCTTAGTAAATCTTTTCTGAACCCTCTCCAGTTAATAATATCCTTTCTACACTAGGGCAATCAGAACTGCACACAGCACTCCAGAAGAGGCCTCAGCAACGTTCTGTACAACCTCAGTGTGATGCCCCAACTCTTATACTCAAAAGGTCTGAGCAGTGAAGGCAAGCATTGCAAATTCCTTCTTCATCACCCTGTCTACCTGTGATGCACATTTCAAAGAATTATGGACCTGAACCCCTTGGTCTCTGTGTTCTACAAAACTACCTTTGGCCCTACCCTAACTTGCATAAGCCCTGCCCTTGTCTGTTCTACCAAAATGAAATACCCAATGTTTATCCAAATTCCTTCTTCATCACCCTCTCTACCTGTGATGCACATTTCAGACAAGAGCTTTGTAAAATCCAGCGGGGTTTCGGTAAGGCACACGGCAGGTGGCGTTTCCCTTGGGGAGGAGATCTCAAGGCCAAGGGGCACATCTTTAAGGTGCCTGGAGAAAGGTTTACAAAAGATATCAGGGGCAATTGTTTTACGCAGAGAGTGGTTCGTGCTTGGAATGAACTTCCTGAGGAAGTGGTGCTTGCAGGCACAAGGTGATGGTAAGTGCCAGAAAATGGGATCGGAGTAGTTAGGCTGTTGTCCTTTTCATTGGAAATGGTCATGTGTTTGGAAGATTAAGCATTGCCCTGGTGCACACTCCCAACATTCACAGCTCTGTGTCAAAAGCCTTCTGTGGCTGAAATGCCTTCGGCTAAACCTGACTACGACATGTGTGCCCTCTGGCAGTGTCCTGTGGCTCCCAGACAAGCTGTGCACAACACCAAGGCTGATTGAGATAAGCAGCCTGCCTGACCGAGCTCCACTGCATTGACCGTATCAGAGGTGGTGAGTTACTGATTAGACTAAATGAGCAACAGCACTCGGCTTATTGCCCAGCCAGGAGCGACACGTTCCCTCCTTGCAGCCAAGATACAAATGTTTCCCTCTTGGTTACTTTCGACAAAGGAGGCATTCTGGTGCGGACTGGCTTTGGGCCAAGAGCACGGGCAGAGCGAGTCACCAACCTACTGCTCGCAAGGCAGTTCCCTCAGCCATCTCACAGTGAGCCTACAGCCAGTCACTCCAGTGAAACTCACCGTGCGAACGGGGAATATAGGGTCTTATTATTGTTGTCAATCCCACTCAGCCAACAGGCACCCTACTTCTCATGGACAGTGAAAGCTTGCATCTCCATTGGGTATTCCCCAACCTTGGAGGGGTTTGAAAGCACCATGTGACCAGTGAGGTGTCATGGACATGCAGGTTAGGGTGGAATGGCCATGATAAATTTCTCTGTAGCGCTCAGGGATTTACAGGCTGTGTGGGTTAGCCATGGGGCAACGCAGGGGTCAGGTAGGGGGAATGGGTGAGTGTGGACATGAAGGGCAGAATGGCCTGCTTCCACACTGCAGGGATTCTACAATATTGCCCCAGGATGTCATGGAGGATTTTCCTTGCTCTTGCTGGATGAAATGCTCTGGGATCCTGCCTGCCAGAGGCTGAGGGTCACAAATTGTCCATAAGGTAGTGCCTGGGCTGTGTAGAACTCACACATGTGACCTTTTAACTCCAGCGAGAGGGCAGCTGACTGAGCTCTGGGTAACATTGTCAGTCCCTGCTGGGAATCACATTGAGGACGAGGTCAAGGTCTGGGACAGAAGCTCGTTTTCATTTTCCTTTCAGTTCACTGAGCTGTGACAACGCCAAACAGAATGGAGACATCAAGTCATGCAACATGGAAACAGACCCTTCAGTCCGTTTCGTTCCTGCCAAACAGGATTCCTCAACTGAAGTAGTCCTATCTGGCAGCATTGGCCCATTTCCCCCTTCCTATCCATGTCCCCATCCAGCTGCCTTTTAAATGTTGTAACTGTACCAGCCTCCACCACCTCCTCTGGCAGCTCATTCCACACACGCACCACCCTCTGTGTGAAAAAGTTACCCCTCAGGTCCCTTTTAAGCTTTTCCTCTCCCAACTTAAACCTATGCCCCTCTAGTTTTGGCCTCCCCCTATCTTCAGGAAAAGACCTTGTTGATTCACCCTATCCAGGATTTTATAAACATCTGTAAGCTCTCCCCTCAGCCTCCGAAGCTCCAGGGAAAATAGCCCCAGCCTATTCAGCCCCTCCCAATAACTCAAACCCTCCAATCCCAGTAACATCCTTGTGAAAGTTTTCCGCACTCTTCCTAGTTTAACCACATGCTTCCTATAGCAGGGTGACCAGAATTGTACACAGTATTCCACAAGCTGTGGCATGGTGCCCCCAATGCCTTACACATTGCTGTGAGTAATGCAGGCCAGCGTGCCAAATGCCTCCTTTGCCATCCTGCCTGCCGAGATGCCTCTTTCGAGAAAGCCTCTACCTTTTCTCAGTGGATTGTCGGAAGTTGAGGAATGACCATGCAGAGCTTTACAACATCCTGAGGGGTACAGGTCAGGTGAACGACAGGTGTCTTCCCCCTGGGGTGGGAGGTTTAGGGGCCGGGGGCACATCTTTAAGGTGTGCCTGGGGAAAGGTTCACAAAAGACAAGCGGGGCAAATATTTTTACACACAGAGAGGGGTTCGTGTGTGCAATGAACTGCCTGAGGAAGTGGTGGATGCAGGCACAGTTACAGTGTTTAAAAGGCATTCGGATAAGTGCATGAATAGGACCGGATTGGAGGGCTATGGGCCAAGCGCGGGCAGGTGGGCTAGTTTAGTTTGGACTGGTTGGGCCGAAGGGTCTGCTTCCATGCTTTGTGACACTGTGACCTGCACCCCTAGGTCTCTATTCAACAACTCTACCCGGGCTCCTACCACTAACTGTGTAAGCCCCGTGTAAGAAAAATGGTTGTTTTAAAAAGTATTTGCTCGCAAAATATTGGTGGCCCTGGTAGATTGGCATTTCTAACTCCCTGAAGATGCTCATGGGCTTTCCATTGGCAACAAACATTGGTGTGATAGAACGTAGTGATGTACTGGCTCGTTGTGCTATGGGACTGGAGTACAGTCACACCAAAAATGGTTAGCTTTCTTTCGTGACAGCAACCACCTCCGCGAGGTCTCTTTTTAGAACAACCCAACCTGACATTTGTGGAGATGCAAGCTTTTTTCATTGTGTTACAGATTCTTTTCAAATTGATTTCTCCAACCACCCTGGTCAGATTTGAACTTTCCTTCTGTGGCTTACTGATTGTTTTACTAGTAGAGTGATGAGAAAGAGGCAGCCACTGCACAGAGAATGGTTGGAACAAACAGTACCCATGCATTTTAAGGTACACTCTATCAGGGCTCGGGAACCTCATGGAGACAGAAGTCAATGAAGAGGTGTCCGGTACATCATGGGGTGGCTGGTGTGAATGGCCTGCTGGAAATTCTACAGGAATAATCAGCACATCTCCTTAATGTATGGCAGGATGCTCCTGAAAGCGATTTGAATGGAATGCCCTGGTTTGGGTGAAATGAACAAGCTGAGCACCTTAACAAGGAGGCTTCTTTAACTTCGGAATGACACAGAGGTGCAGCAAACAGTTTGTCGGATAATGGTTTGATAGTGGTACATTGTGTTATGTGGAGGAGGGGTCGAGGCTGTATGCAGCTATTTGTTCAGGAGCAGCTGCAGCAGTAGGGGGTAGAGCAGGGAGTCACACTCCAAGCAAATGGACCTTGCTTGTACTGCCTGCTTATCTGTATGAGATAGGGGAGAGCTAGCTTTCAACTCAGCTACTCGGAGGAGGATTCACCTCATTAAAATACAGTTTGTGTGGCTCTTTCAGTCAAACTCATCCAGCACAGAAACGGGCCCAACCAGGCCATGCTGACCATCATCCCAAACTATACTAGCCCCACCTGCCTGCCCCTGGCCCATGTCCCTCCAAACCTTTCCAATTCATGTACTTATCCAAATGTCTTTTAAACATTGTAACTGTACCCACATCCTCCACTTCCTCAGGAAGCTCATTCCACACACTAACCACCCTCTGTGTAAAACACCTGCCCCTCATGTCTCTCGCCTCTCACCTTAAAAATGTGCCCCCTAGTCTTGAGATCCCCCATCCTAGGGAACAGACCCTTCATTAACTCTATCTGTACCTCTAATGATTTTATGAACCTCTAAAAGGTCACCATTCAACCTCCAATTTCCCGGCCTTTCCTTATAATTCAAACCTTCCATACCTGGCACCATCCTGGGAAATCTCTTCTGATCCCCCCCTCTTCAGCACAATCTTTGTGTCCTGTAGGTTTCCAGAAAGGTGAATTTGTCATATCCATCATAGCTCCGAATCTCTCAATAAACGGAATCATCCCGAAATGTCTCAAACTCAGAGGCTGAGGGCTGACAGTTTGGAGGAGGTGAGTCAGGGTGGGGTCCATGTTGTGCCAAGGAGCAACAATAGAACATAGAAACTGTACAGCACAGGGACAGGCCCTTCGGCCTCCAATGTTGCGCTGAACATTATGCCTAATGAAACTAATCCCTTCTGCCTGCCACTGGTCCATAATACATCCATTCCCAGCACATTCATGTGTTTATCTCCAAGGCCCTTAAAAGCCCCTATTGTATATGCCCGAACCATCACCCACGGCAGTGCTTTCCACCTCTGACCACTCTCTGTGCAAAAAACATGCCCCTCGCGTCTCCTTTAAACTTCCCCCTCTCACCTTAAATGTATGTTGCCCAATGTTAGACATATCGATTGTGGGGAAGAGATTCTGATCATCAAACCTACCTAAACATCTCATAATTTTACAGACTTCTAGAAGATAGAACATAGAACGTGATGTTGTGCCAACCTATTATCCTACTAAGATCAATCTACCCTGCACACCCTACGTTTTACTATCCTCCATGTGCCTATCCAAGAGTCGTTTAAAAGCCTCTAAAGTATCTGACTCCACTACCACTGCCGCAGCACATTCCACACGCCCGCCACTCTCTGTGTGAAGGACCTACCTCTGACATCATCCCTGTAACTTCCTCCAATCACCTTAAAATTATGTCCCCTCATAATAGTCAATTCCGTCCTGAGAAAAAGTCTCTGGCTATCCACTCTATCTATGCCTCTCCATCTTGTACACCTCGATCAAGTCACCTCTCATCTTTCTTCACTCTAGTAAATAAAGCCCTAGCTCCCTCAACCTTTCCTCATAAGACCTGCCCTCCAGTCCAGGCAACATCCTGGTAAATCTCCTCTGCACTCTCTCTAAAGCTTTCACTTCTTTCCTATAATGACATGACCAGAACTGAACACAATATTGCAACTGAGTTTTAACCAGAGTTTTATAGAGCTGCAGCATATGGGAAATGTTCATCCTAGAGACCAGTTACTAGTGGTGTACCGCAAGGGTCGGTGTTGGGTCCACTGCTGTTTGTCATTTTTATAAATGACCTGGATGAGGGCGTAGAAGGATGGGTTAGTAAATTTGCAGACGACACTAAGGTCGGTGGAGTTGTGGATAGTGACGAAGGATGCTGTAGGTTGCAGAGAGACATAAATAAGATGCAGAGCTGGGCTGAGAGGTGGCAAATGGAGTTTAATGCAGACAAGTGTGAGGTGATGCACTTTGGTAGGAGTAACCGGAAGGCAAAGTACAGGGCTAATGGTAAGATTATTAGTAGTGTAGATGAGCAGAGAGATCTCGGTGTCCATGTACACAGATCCTTGAAAGTTGCCACCCAGGTTGACAGGGCTGTTAAGAAGGCATACAGTGTTTTAGCTTTTATTAATAGAGGGATCGAATTCCGGAGCCAAGAGGTTATGGTGAAGCTGTACAAAACTCTGGTGCGGCCGCACTTGGAGTATTGTGTACAGTTCTGGTCACCGCATTATAAGAAGGATGTGGAAGCTTTGGAAAGGGGGCAGAGGAGATTTACTAGGATGTTGCCTGGTATGGAGGGAAGGTCTTACGAGGAAAGGCTGAGGGACTTGAGGCTGTTTTCATTAGAGAGAAGAAGGTTGAGAGGTGACTTAATTGAAATATATAAAATAATCAGAGGGCTAGATAGGGTGGATAGGGAGAGCCTTTTTCCTAGGATGATGACGGTGAGCATAAGGGGGCATAGCTTTAAATTGAGGGATGAAAGATATAGGACAGATGTCAGAGGTAGTTTCTTTACTCAGAGAGTAGTAAGGAAATGGAACGCTTTGCCTGCAACGGTAGTAGATTCGCCAACTTTAGGTACATTTAAGTCGCCATTGGATTAGCATATGGGCGTACATGGAATAGTGTGGGTTAGTTGGGCTTGAGATCGGTATGACAGGTCGGCACATCACTGAGGGCCGAAGGGCCTGTACTGTGCTGTAATGTTCTATGTTCTAGCTCTCTATGTTCTATATCCTCACGACTCTTAAACTCAATTCCCCTGCCAATGAAAGCCAACACACAATACCCCTTCTTAACAACCCTATTAATTTGGGTAGCAACTTTGAGGGCTCTATGGACCCCCAGATCCCTCTGTTCCTCCACACTGCCAAGAATCCTGCCATTAACTCAGTATTCCCTATTCACATTCGACATTCCAAAATCAATCAAGTCTCCATCAATTCTATGAAGTCTTCCCTCAGCCTGCCCTGCTCCAGAGAAAACGACCCGAGTTTTTCTCACCTCTCCTTATAGCTCATACCCTCTAATCCAGGCAGTATCCTGGTAACCCTCTTCTGCACCCTCTCCAAAGCCTCCACATCCTTCCTGTAATGTGGGGACCAGAATTGAACACAATACTCTAATTGTGGCCCAACGAAAGTCTTATGAAGCTGCAACATGACATCCTGAAGGCTAGAAACCACAGGCCAGTGAAAAGGAGGGCAGAAAGTTAGACAGTTCAAGGCTGGGTACCTGACCCCTCAACCCGAGATGATCCACGGATGAAATATTCTTGCGGGGACATGCAGAATGAGCAAGAACTGGGCTCTTGCTGTGCACACACTATGGCTAAAGGACAACTCAAACAAGATCAGCTTTGTCATTACACCAAGTTAACAGTGAGCTGAGAAGACCATCAACTCCCACAGAGCACTGAGTCCACAGCCCGTCAAAGTAGAACTATAAAAACTGAACGGAAAATGACCCATCCAGTCAGTGAAGCATCCGAGGATGAGACCAGACTGAACACAGCTCATATAAAAACTGAAAGAATGACGGATGCTGTAAATCAGAAACAACGACAGAATTTTCTGGGAAAGCTCAATAGCAATGGCAGAATCTGTGGAGAGAAATCAGAGTTAACGTCTTGGGTCCTTCCTCAGAACTGAGAAGTCGGAATACACCTCATACCTGCAGTTATGACCCAAAAAGTCACTCAGCGCAAACTGCCCAGATACCATAGGGACATTTCCAACAGTGTGGCAGCCATGTATACAGACTGGGGACTTGTGGAAATGCATTGAAGAAGGTTTCTCCAATAGTCTCAGCCACAAGGATTGATTTGCTATTTGCATTCAATAGGTGCTAGTCAGCGAGCAGATGTTTGGGCTAATAGGCTCAGGAGTTGGCTCAAAGATGTGTTTTGAGGGACAACAGTTGGGCAGGCCACTGACAGTTGGTCAGTCACGTTATTCCATATGAAATGTCAGCATCTGTTTTCCCATCAAATCTCTGGAACTGGGCTTAAAGCCAAGACCGACTGTCTCAAAGTCAATAATCAACATGTGTGGAGCAGGCCAGATAGCACCAGAGGAGAGTTGACGTTTCAGGTCAGGATCCACACGCACAATACCCTTAGAGAGGGAATTCCTGTATGTTGAGCCAGCCACACTGAAGTGGCATGGAGGGGATCACGTGGGGATGGGTGTTCTCATGTATTTGCTGCTCCAGACAGAAGTGGTTGTGGGTTTGGAAGGTGCAATGTAAGGAGCCTTGGTGAGTTTCTGCAGTGCATCTTGTAGACGGTACACACTGCTGCACCACAGCATCATTGGTGGAGTGACCGAATGCCTGTAGATGTGGTGCCAATCAAGCGGGCTGCTTTGTCCTGGATGGTGTCGAGCTTCTTGAGTTTGGTTGGAGCTGCCCCCATCCAAGTATTTCATCACACTCCTGGCTTGTACCTTCAGATGATTGAGAGGGTTTGGCAAGTGAGATGGGTTTCTCAGCCCCTAATATTTGGATGGCAACTCTGGCCGAGATTCTGTTCGATGGTAACACCCAGAATGTTGATAGTGGTGAATCAGCAAAGCTCTTGCAACTGAATGATGAGCCTGATGTCAGTGGTGGCTAGGTTATTGGAGGGAATCCATGTATTTGGCAAGACCAGGACTGATTCGGGACAGACAACATGGCTTTGTGCGTGGGAAACCGTGTCTCACCAACTTGAGAGAATTTTTTTGAAGATGTGACCAAGGAGGTTTATGAGGGCAGAGAGTAGACTTTGTCTGGGTTTAGACTTCAGTAAGGTGTTCGACAAGGTTCCTCACGGCAGACTGGTTAGTGAGGTCAGATCAGGTGGAATGCAGGCAGAACTCACCATTCGGATACAGAACTGGCTCGAAGGTAGAGGACAGAGGGTGGTGGTGGAGGGTTGCGTTTCAGACTGGAGGCCCGTGACCAGCGGTGTGCCACGGTGATCTGTACTGGGTCCACTGCTTTTCATCATTCATATAAGTGATTTGGATGTGAACGTAGAGGTTTGGTTAGTAAGTTTGCTGATGACACCAAAATTGGAGGTGGAGTGGACAGCGAAGAAGATTACCTCAGAGTACAATGGGACCCTGATCAGACGAGCCAATGAGTTCAGGAGTGGCAGATGGAGTTTAATGTGAGGTGTTGCATTTTGGAAAGGCAAATCAGGGCCGGACTTATACACTTAATGATAAGGTCCTGGGGACTGTTGTTGAACAAGGACATCTTGGAGTGCAGGTTTGGCAGCATCTGTGAAGGAGAAAACAGCATGAATGTTTCGGGTCCAGAACTCTGAGTTTTGAGGAAGGGTCCCCGGACCAGAAACGTTAAAAACCAAAAGAACTGTGGATGCTGTAAATCAGGAACAAGAACAAAGTTGATGGAAAAGCTCAGCAGGTCTGGCAGACCTCTGTCCTCTACCTTCGAGCCAGTTCTGTATCCGAATGGTGAGTTGTCCCTGCATTCCATGTGATCTAACCTCACTAACCAGTCTGCCGTGATGAACCTTACTGAAGTCTATACCCAGACAAAGTCTATCTCTTAAACCTTCTTGGTCACATCTTCAAAAACATTCTCTTAAGTTAGTGAAACACAGTTTCCCACGCACAAACATTAACTCTGTTTTCTCCTTTCCCAGATGCTGCCAGACCTGCTGAGCTTTTCCAGCAACTTCTGTTTTTGTTCCTGATGCACAGCATCCGCAGTGGTTTTGGTTCTTATGTTTGAGTGCAGGTTCATGTTTCCGGGAAAGTGGCGTTGCAGGTAGACAAGGTGGTGAGGAGGGCATTTGGTACGCTTGTCTTTATTGGTCAGTGCATTGAGTATGGGAGTTGCGAAGTTGTGTTGCAGCCGTTCAGGCCATTGGCTGGACCATTTCTGGAATACTGTGTGCAATTCCGGACACACTGCTACAGGAAGGATGTTGTTAAACTTGAAGGGGTTCAGAAAAGATTTATGAGGAGGTTGCCAGGATTGGAGGGTTTGAGCTACAGGGAGAGGCTGAAAAGGCTGGGGCAGTTTTCCCTGGAGCATCAGAGGCCGAGGGGTGACCTTATAGAGGTTTATAAACTTAGGAGGGGTATGGATAGGGTGAATAGACAAGGTCTTTTCCCCAGGGTAGGCAAGTCCAAACTAGAGGGGCAGAGGTTTAAGGTGAGAGGGGGAAAGATTTAAAAGGGACCTGTGGGGTAACAGTTTCACACAGAGGATGGTGCGTGTATGGAATGAGCTGCCAGAGGAAGTAGTGGAGGCTGGTACAGTTACAACATTTAAAAGGCATCTAGAAGGGGACATGAATAGGAAGGGTTTAGAGAGATATGGGCCGAATGCAGGCAAATGGGGCTGGATTAATTTAGGATATCTGGTCGGCACAGACGAGTTGGGCAGGAGGACCTGTTTCTGAGCTGTTCAGCTCTATGATTGTATTAATGTCTTTCTGGCCGGGGATTGTCATTGGGCACTACATGTGGCTCTCAGGCCAAGCCAAGATGACGCATTGATCCTGGTAGGTATGAACACAGACTGTTTCAGTTTCTGAGCCGTTGCATGTGGAGCTGAACATTATGCTATCGTCATTGCCATTTCTGACGTAAAGATGGAGGGGAGTTTCTTGTGGCATTGGCCTGATGGAAAGGGGTGTAGGTTCCATACCACAAAGTGATGCATTGGGAGCTGAGGAGGCCATTTGGATCCTTGGATGTGCTTCCCTGTTCAATGTGATCCTGGATGATCCCAGTTGAAACTTGGTTGTATAATCCAGGTGTGATCCTGGAGAGGTTTTGTACTGTCCTGGATGGCATCTTCCTGAATGGATGTTAAAATGAGGCTCTGTCTAACCCCTTCACATGAAATTCCTGGCCACAATTGGAAGAAAGTCAGGGGCATTTCTCCTTTGTGTCTTGGTCAATAATCATACTGATCAAAAAGACTACCCATCCTATTCCACAGAACAGTCAAAGTGGGCTCAGAATGTGGATTTTTTTCTCTGTTTCTCCAATGCCCTGTTTTTATCTCAGACCTCCCGCATCCACAGTATTCTGATTTTACTGTCTGCTCGTGAATGCATGTGGGATCTTGCAATGCATAAAACAGAGAGCATGTGTCCTCCAGGTAAACACCGGCAACACCTTGCAGTCCGAAACACAGTTAAAGGTGCTATGACAATGCAAGCTCTTTCCTGTTTGGCCAGAATGAGTCTCTCTCAGTCTTTCAATCCACACTGACTGTTGTCACAGCTCAGATTAAATCCTCCTCCTTATGAAGGTGAGACAGAGGTGTGCATGCAGTTGAAATCTGTTCCAAGTTTCAGTTCAGTGCATGACTGAGGATGTCCTGCTGTGTTCGATTTACTGTCTATTGAGACCTGTTCAGATCTGTTGAAGGTTCCCACAGCACCAACTGGAAGATTTACCGAATGTCCCTCTCTGAAACTGATAGTCCATTTAGTTGGTGTTTTGCGAGGCCTCCAAAAGAAAACCCCTCAGTGTTTCCATTGAAGCCTGGTAACTGTCCTCACTCAACGCTGAGCACCTTGTGGGCTTTGTCAAAGCAAACCCACTTTGTTTGAAGTGAAGCAGGGCATTGGCAGACACTCAGCAGTAGACGAGCCATTTGCCGGAGAGCGCAGTATCACAGAGCGGAAGCTAAGGGCCGACAGGCTAACTTTTAACAGAAAATACTTTGGTTTTCGCACTCCACAGCTGGGAGGGATCAAATGCAGAAGTTGAAAATTAGCTCCTGGAGGTCAGGGGTCACACTGAAAGTGGACAACGGTGCCCCTTTTCCTGCTACAAGTTGTCCACACGCTGAAAGCGATGCCTTATCTTATTTACAGGTGAGGGCCCACTAAAGGGAGCGGCACAATCCCGAGCCATTCCTCTGCTGAAATGGTCACCTGCAATCAAAACATTGCTGGAAATTAAAGCTCTGAGTGAGATAAAGGGCATTAGATTACAAGGAAAAATTTGTTTTGAGACGAGGGGATTAAGGGAACTGGCTGTAAGTGGAGAATGTAGAAGGAAGAACACTTTTCTGGGGTTCTTTGAGAAAAGGCAGTTTTTTTCACATCAATAGGTCAGTAACTTGGAACACATATCTCTGATCCAGTTTCCTGCTCTCCTCCTCTGTCTTCTCTTCCCCTTCCTCAAACCCTTCTCTTTTTCCCTGAAGCCATTGTCTCTCCTCCTTCTGCTCGACTGTCCAAACCCTTCTTCAAGATTTTGTTCCTTTTCAAATTCAACAAAATAAAAACAAGGGAACAAGCTTACCTCCAGTAATAGATGATATTTGGAGTTTTTTTCACAGGAGTAAGGCTGCAGGAGAGTGGAGTGAAGCAGGTTACAATGTTATTGATAAGGAAATGTTGCAGACAGAATGGGAGAGATGGTGGAGAGAAAAGGAGATGATGGAGAGAGTGGGGGAGGGAGACAGAGAGATGATTGAGTGAGAGAGAGAGAGAGAGAGAGAGACGAGGGGGAGAAATAAAGGGGCGGAGAGAGAGAGGGAAAGAGATGATGGAGGGAGACAGAGAGAAGATACAAAGATAGAGAGAGATAATCCTCTGATAATTGGGAACTTTGTGATCATGCCATGGTCTACCAGGCACTGGGTGAACTGACGCTCCAGAATGTGGCCTGACTGATATATGATTGCTGTGACCGAGACCTGGGAATCATTTCAAACATTTCATTCCGTTTGTGTATGAAGTATTGTTCAATATTCACTAGATTTCAAATCTGCCTCTGTTTTTGCTTCAAATGTCTTCAGATGTGGGCAGCACGGTGGCTCAGTGGTTAGCACTGCAGCCTCACTGCGCCAGGGACCCGGATTCGATCCCACCCTCAAGCGATTGCCTGTGTGGAGTTTGCACATTCTCCCTGTGTCTGTGTGGGTTTCCTCCGGGTGCTCCTGTTTCCTCCCACAGTCCAAAGATGTGCAGGCTAGGGTGGATTGGCCATGCTAAATTGCCCGTAGTGTCCAGAGACGTGTAGGGGTTTGGTGGGTTAGCCATGGGAAATGCAGGGTTATGAGAATAGGGCAGAGTGGTTGGTGTGGGTGGGATATTCTGCGGCGGGCTTGATGGGCCGAATGGCCAGCTCCCACACTGTGCTGTGCAGCATCCAGCTGTTTTTGCCCTGGTTGCTGTTGATCTTCTGGAATACTGCTGGAGCTGACGGCCAGGCAGACTGAGCTCAGGCCATTCACACTCGAGAAGATACCAAATCTGTTTTGTGTTCCATCAGACATTCTGTTCCGCTTCGGAACTTTGCTGCAGAAGTGGAGGTGGGCTGATTCCCATTCCCAAGGAATGTCATTGCCCTGGGTCAGTAGGATCTCTCCTTGTGCATTGTGTTACCGTCTCAGGCTGGCTGTATTCCCGAGTGTTTCTCCCACATCCAATCAATTTGGAAACAGCTTTCCAGTCTCTCTGGAACAGTCTGACTGAAATTAAATATAGGCTCGCTCACACGCTGAAGAACCTTGGAAGTTACTGTTTTCCTTTCTGGAAGGTGCTGCAGTGGTGCTCTTGAACTTTCACAGGCTATAAGGACCACCCTGCGGTGTACCAAGGGTTAACAAAAGCTTGCCAGGCCATCCCATTCCCATCCCCCGTTCACCGGCACCTCCCACATGTCACTTGCTGAGACTGAGCTGAGTTACTTTATCCCAGAGTGCCCTCTGACCTCCGTGGTCGGGGACAGCTCACAGGTTTGAGTGTCGAGCTCGTTGATACCTGCCTGGAAACAGGGTTTATTCAGCTAGACTACACAAACAGCTTGGGCCAGGAGATCCCCACGACCTAAACAGAGTCTTGCTGGCTTTCTGTCACCACGCAGATTTGCACTTTGAGGAGGGGGAGGGGGGAAGTGGTCTCTCCCCATGCCCTCTGTCCCTGATTTGAGGGACAGATGAGTGAAGCGGAGTGAGGTTGAGAGATAATAAAATGTGAGGCTGGATGAACACAGCAGGCCAAGCAGCATCTCAGGAGCACAAAAGCTGACGTTTCAGGCCTAGACCCTTCATCAGAGAGGGGGATGGGGAGAGGGAACTGGAATAAATAGGGAGAGAGGGGGAGGCGGACCGAAGATGGAGAGAAAAGAAGATAGGTGGAGAGAGTATAGGTAGGGAGGTAGGGAGGGGATAGGTCAGTCCAGGGAAGACGGACAGGTCAAGGAGGTGGGATGAGGTTAGGAGGTAGATGGGGGTGCGGCTTGGGGTGGGAGGAAGGGATGGGTGAGAGGAAGAACCGGTTAGGGAGGCAGAGACAGGTTGGACTGGTTTTGGGATGCAGTGGGTGGGGGGGAAGAGCTGGGCTGGTTGTGTGGTGCAGTGGGGGGAGGGGACGAACTGGGCTGGTTTAGGGATGCAGTAGGGGAAGGGAAGATTTTGAAACTGGTGAAGTCTCTGATGAAGGGTCTAGGCCCGAAACGTCAGCTTTTGTGCTCCTGAGATGCTGCTTGGCCTGCTGTGTTCATCCAGCCTCACATTTTATTATCTTGGAATTCTCCAGCATCTGCAGTTCCCATTATCTCTGACCCTGTAAATATTAACACACTCTCCCCGGGGCGGGGGGAAACACCCTGCAAATATTAACACACTCCCCCCAGGGGAAAACACCCTGTAAATATTAACACACTCTCCCCGGGGAGGGGGGCGAACACCCTGTAATTCTTAACACACTCCCTCCGGGGGGGGATACCCTGTAAATATTAACACACTCTCCCCGGGGGGGGGAACACCCTGTAAATATTAACACACTCTCACCGGCAGGGGCGGTGGGGAACACCCTGTAAGGAACACCCTGTAAATATTAACACACTCTCCCCTTCCCCTACTGCATCCCTAAACCAGCCCAGTTCGTCCCGTCCCCCCACTGCACCACACAACCAGCCCAGCTCTTCCCCCCCACCCACTGCATCCCAAAACCAGTCCAACCTGTCTCTGCCTCCCTAACCGGTTCTTCCTCCCACCCCAAGCCGCACCCCCATCTACCTACTAACCTCATCCCACCTCCTTGACCTGTCTGTCTTCCCTGGACTGACCTATCCCCTCCCTACCTCCCCACCTATACTCTCTCCACCTATCTTCTTTTCTCTCCATCTTCGCTCCGCCTCCCCCTCTCTCCCTATTTATTCCAGAACCCTCCCCCCATCCCCCCCTCTGATGAAGGGTCTAGGCCTGAAACGTCAGCTTTTGTGCTCCTGAGATGCTGCTTGGCCTGCTGTGTTCATCCAGCCTCACATTTTATTATCTTGGAATTCTCCAGCATCTGCAGTTCCCTTTATCTCTGAGGTTGAGAGATGGATTGGTTTCGGGTTCACACCGGGAGCTCCCTGTGTTGTACACCTGCTCACATTGCTGCCAATCTCTCTCCACACCTTCCCATCATCCTCCTCCCCATGTCACACGTCACTCCCAATCCAACTGGGCCTGACAGCTCATCATTAAAACTCACTCGTCCAGAGGGCCAGAATTCAGCTACACTCTTCGTTTAGGAGCAGGAAGATTGAAAAAGGTCGATGGTTTCATTGGGAAAGGTGCTCAGTTGACAATAAGCCCAAAAGTCCAGAGCAGCAGATCCTTTGTAGTTTGGTCAGAACTATGTCTCCAGTCCCCACCACCTCTCAAAGGACTGGTCCCCAATCATCTGTCCCCCAGACTCTCCAACAGGAATTCAACAGACATCAACTACACTTAAAACGCACCTTACTTGCTCAGTGGTCTCTGGGTTCCTGCTGAAAGTCATGAGAGTCACACAGGCACTCCCACAGATAAACACACACACTGCTCCACAAACACTTCCACACAGATGGGCACACACATGGTATTGTGTCCATACACAGAAACACAATCACTCACACATAGGCACAACCACACAGACGTACACACCCTGGCAGGTACAAAACATGTATTAACCACTCTCATACTCACAGCCAGATACACACAGACACACACAGGCACATGCACACAGGCACACACACACACAACATACACAACATAGACATACACACACACACACACACAGACTCACACACATTCAGACACACACACACACAGACACACACACATTCAGACACACACACACACACAACATAGACACACACACATTCAGACACACACACACACATTCAGACACACACACACAACATAGACACACACACAACATAGACACAACATAGACACACACACAGACACACACAACATAGACACACACACAACATAGACACACACACACACAACATAGACACACACACACACACACACACACACACACACAACATACACAACATAGACACACACACACACACACACAACATGGACACACACACATTCAGACACACACACACTCACACACATTCAGAGACACACACACACACACACACATTCACACGCAACATAGACATACACACACACATTCTCTCTCTCACAGACACACACACACAAAACACACATACACACACACACACACACACACACACACACACACACAAAACACACACACACAAAACACACACACACACACACACACACACACACAAAACACGCACACGCACGCACACGCGCACACACACGCACACACACGCACACCCCACGGTGGGAACTCAGTGGGTGAATAAATATGAGGGAGAACATGCCAGAGATGGAGGCAGGATTGCGATTTCTCCTCGGTAGGTTACTCACTGTGAGTCAGCCTGGGGCATGGTGTTCCCTCATCCCAGCCAATCCACATGGAGAGGTCATGGTTACAGAAAGGAAGGTCTCAGAGCCTAAAGTCCTTTGGAATGTTGGCCTGGGCACCGTGAACTGGGAGCAGCAGATCCCCACTCCAGCAAAGTGATCCTGACCATGGAGGGCAGGATGGCGGGGGTGAAAGGGTTAACTTGTGTGATCTCATTCCAATGTCGAAGAGATCCAATGGAATGAGTGGACACCGCAGAGAGAAGGAATGTTAGCTGGTGTGAGAGCCCAAACTAAACACAATATGACAGTCACAACCAGGCTGTCCATCAGAGATACCGAGAGACACTGCTTTGTAGGGAGATGATGGGAAATGTGAAGCTTTATTCCTGATAAACCACTGATGCTCAGAGTGAAATGAACAATCTGAACGTCTGCTTGGCAGGTTTTTGGCGGTGAGGTGTTTGAGGGATCTTGGAAGCATGCTGGGATGATGGAGATCTGTGGCTGATCTGATTGGAATCGAAGCTCAGACATGCTCTCAATGTCCTTACAGGCCTGTGGCCGTGTGTTTCAGAACCACCTATGATGCAGGTGAACGGAGAAATCTGCCCAAGGCTACGCGAGTCGGTCAGATTCGCACTATCATGTTTAAAGATGGCAGTTATAGGAAGTTTGATTCAACCAGTCCATGCCGAGCCAAAATCCCAAGCGAAACCAATCCCGCCTGCCTGCTCCTGGCCCGTATTCTCCAAGCCTTTCCTATTCATGTACTTATCCAAATTGTAACGGTGCCCATATCCACCACTTCCTCAGGAAGTGTTCATTCCACACACCAACTGGTCTCTGCATAAAATAAAATTTGCCTCGTGTCTTTTTGAAATTTCTCTCCTCTCACTTTAAAAATGTGCCCTCTAGTCTTCACATCCCCCACCTTAGGGAAAATCAGCTGCTGTTAACTCTCAGTATTTTATAAACTTCTATAAGGGTCACCTCTCCACCTGCACTCCAGTGAAAAATGTCCCAGCCCATCCTGCCTCTCCTTATCACTCACACCCTCTGAACCTGGCAACATCCTGGTAAATCTCTTCTGAACCTTCTCCAGCTTAATTCTGTTCCTCCCGAGAACAGGACAGGGACCAGTTTAGTTCAGGGTATGGTTGGCATGGGTCGGTTTGACCAAAGCGTCTGTGTCCACACTGTAAGACCCTATGACCAAAACTGGGCACAGGACTCCAGAAGAGGCCTCACCAACGTCCTGTACGACCTCAGCGCGACGTCCCCAACCCCGACATTCAAAGGCCTGAGCAATGAGGGCGAGTGTCAGAGAACAACATCATTGGTTATAACATGCATCGCAGTGAAGTGACCGGAAGTTATTTTTTAAGGGTCTGTATAAATAACATCTGGGCAGAATAGTCCCAGACAATGAAATGTGTAAATCACATAGAGGGAACAGGCCCTGTTTTGGAGTATTGCCAGCAAACTGATGCTGCAAAGTCAGGATTAGGCCCCTGACATCATCCCATCACAAGGCCTTGGACTGGAGACCTTTCAGCCTGGGGAGTGGGTATGGGTGCCAGAGTAATCAGGCTTCTGTAGCCTGCAGCCCAAAGAAGTGGGCCAGGCCTGGGACCTCAGGCTGTTCCAATCAGGGACTGCAAATTCCTGAGGACTGACTCCAGTTTCCACAAACACTCTCCCAGCTTCTGCCTCTTTGTCATGTGCGGCTCTGATGTCAGGCTCCTATATACAGAGAGAGGCTTGGGGTGCGGTCTCTCTCTCTCTCTCTGGGTATTCTGTCTGACCCTGTCTACCCTTCATTTCATCCGAGGTGCCCTTTCCTTCCCCACCCCCTCGGTCCCAGGGCTGGAACCCCCGGCTGACCTCCCCTCTCTCTAACTCAGGGCTCGCTGCGCCCTGAGCCAGGGAGAAACTGGGTCAGAAAACAAGAGGAAGTCAGAGAGAGAGAGACAGAGCTTTGTGACAACTGTTTCATGGTCATATCGCTCACAAATTCACTTTGCCTTTTTTGGGACAAGCTGTTCTCACACTTGGAGTTAGGCTGTGTCACAGTAATTCTTTCCCCCCCTCACCCCCTTGTCTCTGCTTCCCACAGCCATTTGATGTGCAATTCCTTTCACCAGCCTGGCTATTTTAGGCTGCACAGCTATTTATCAGGAATCCCATTGAAGAAACGGTTTGATCCCAACGACTGAACCTGACTCACCACATTCCCCAAAGTGAAATTCAGCTTCCATTTCAGATCAGACTCCCCCAGTTCCCACTTTACCTCTGTAAACTGAAAACGAAGCAACTGTCGGTTAAAAAAAAAGATAGTTTCTACTTGCTTTTCAGAATCATCCTCTTCGTAGTTCCCTGGACATTTTAGTTATTCACTGATGAGCATTCCTGGCCAGGCCCAGCATTTATTGCCCCATCCCTAGTTGCCCCTTGAGAAGGTGGGTGTGAGCTGCCTTTTTGAACCGCTGCAGCCCATGTGCTATGAGTTGACCCACACTGCCCCTCAGGCAGGGAATTCCAGGGTTTTGACCCAGTGACAGTGAAGGAACAGTGATATATTTCCAAGTTGGAGATGGTGTTCCCATGTACCTGCTGCCCTTGTCCTTAAGACAGAAATGGTGTTGTGTTTGGAAGGCCTGGCCAGGAAGCAGAGGGACTCACCTTTTCAGAAAGTCATATAGTCACACAGTACAGAAACAGACTCTTCGGTTCCATGATGACCATAGTCCCAAACTAAACTAGTCCCACCTGCCTGTTCCTGGCCCAAATCCCTCCAGACCTGTCCTATCCATGTCCCTAGCCAATCATTTTTCAAACTTTCGTAACCTGGCTGACACAATGAAGGGCCTTTTCTGGAGGGGACCGGGGTGGGTAGAGCACATTTCCAGTGCTCACCTGCACAAAGTGATTTGGGAGAGAGGTCACATGCTAAGCCCACTGCCAGCTGTGCATCCTTGTCCAATTCAGTTGGAGGCAGGTCTAAACTATAAGGTCCAATTGTTATCTTACTGCCTGAATGTATGGGAAGTCACATCAGTTACAGTGAAAGGAAAACAAGTTATGTGGCAATATTGTGGTCTATTTTGCCTTTTCTTTTCAATGAAGATATATTGAGGCAGAAGCACAGAGACGCCTGCTCAAAGCCAACAAAGTGAGGCCTTGATAATAAAATGTGAGGCTGGATGAACACAGCAGGCCAAGCAGCATCGCAGGAGCACAAAAGCTGACGTTTCGGGCCTAGACCCTTCATCAGAGAGGGGGATGGGGTGAGGGTTCTGGAATAAATAGGGAGAGAGGGGGAGGCAGACCGAAGACAGAGAGAAAAGAAGATAGGTGGAGAGAGTATAGTGAGGCCTTGGGGCTTTTTAGAACAATAGGAGCAACCTGGCTGGGTGGGAGTCAAATTCCCAAAAGACCAGAATTGTTTGTTTTACTTTTCTACAGTTGCTGGGATCTTTAGGCTGGGTGTGGAATCTTTTATTAGTTCCAGCAAAAAGCTGGGGTTCTCTTCCTGCTGCTAGAATTGCATGTGAGACAACCGATTTCACTGAATTTGCCTCCGCCAAGGGTGTGTTTATGGGATGTTACTATATTGGTACGGCTAATGAATGGTTTATTATTTTGAGTATTTTGAAAGAGTGGCAGTTAAATCCTTTATTTTGTTTGCATTTTAACTGAAGTATAAATAATAAAGTGTGTTTTGCTGAAAGTTGATATTTTGACCAATCGAATTGGATCTGGAATGCAATGCCTTCCACTTACCTTTAAAATAAGAAAAAGTCCAGGCTACGTCCTGAATATATTATGAGAGGGTTTGGTTGAAGAAAGCCATCAATTATCTTTCCGCTTCTTACTCCTGGTTGGATTCAGCACCATGGCCTTTGGTAGGAGCTTGTTCTAGGTCATTCTAGATCTTGAGAATCATAGCTAGCAGACCGTCCCACCTGCTGAAATGAGACTAGCCACCAAGAATCCCTGAGGTTTCCAGGGTTAACAGAAGATGTGGTTACAGGGTATAATGTATTGGAGTGTTGTGTGTAATTTTGGTCACCGTATGATAGGAAAGCCATAGTTAAACCGGAAAATGTACAAAGAATATTTACGAGAACATTGCCAGGTTAGTGGGCCTGAGTCATAGGGAGAAGTTGGCCAGTATAGTACTTGATTCCTTGGAACGTACCAGAATGAGGGGTGACCTTACTGAGGAATATAAAATCATGAGGGGCAGAGATAGGATGAATGCACATAATTCTTTTCCCCAGGGCTGGGGAGTTGAAAACGAGAGGGCATAGGTTTAAGCCGAGAGGGGATACAGTTGAGGAGGACCTGAGGGGCAACTTCTTCACACAGGGAGTGGTGCAGAAATGGAATGAGCTGCCAGAGAAACGTTCGAGGCAGGTACAATAGCAACATTTAAAACACATTTGGATAGGTCCATGGATGGGAAGGGTTGAGAGGGATGTGGATCAAACGTAGGCAATTGGAACTAGCTGAGTGGGCACATGGCCAGCATGGAGCAGTTTGGGCTGAATGGCCTGTTTCCAAGCTGTATTACTCTCTGACTGTATGACACACCAAGTGTAATGCATCCAGATAGAATGCTTTCTATGGTTCATCTATGGGAATTTTTAGGAGTCTTTATAGATGTATAGAATTCCCTTAGACTCTTGAGAAAAGCTATGCTTTCTTGACTGTTATGTTGATGTGAGTGGACCAAGACAGGTAGTTTCAATTGTGTGGAAAATCCTAGAAAAAGTTAGAGGTGGTGAGGTCGCAGCAGAGGTTATTCAGCGACAGAGAGTATGGAAAGGGTCAGGAATATATCTTCTGGCACAGCAGATGAGTGTACAACTCTGAGAAGGGGGGGGGGGTGGCATCAGTCAATGCACATAGTGTGTGAAACAAGGTAAATGAGTTTGCAGGCCAGCTTGAAATTGGCAGGGCTTGAGAGATGCAGGCTGCAAGGGGAACAGGGCTGAGAACTGAATTTCCAAGGAGACACATCCTGTCAAAAGGACAGCGGCAGAGGGGGCAGGGTCACCTTATCAACATGAAATGAAATTAAATTGAAAGCACGAAATGATATGATTGGAAGGTGTAGAATCTGTGTGGGTAGAGTTGAGGAACCATAAAGGAAACAAGACTCTGATTGTAGTTGTGTATATGCCTCTAAGCAATAGTCATGATGACAGAAAGAAAATAAATTGAGAGCTAGAAAAGGCACTTATGAAAGGCACTATTACTGTAATCATATGGGATTTCAATATGCAGGTAGACTAGGAAAAGCAGGTCGGTAGAGGATCTCAAGGAAAGGAATTTGTGGAATGCTTCTTTGGAGCAGGGTGCGGTAGATCCCACAGAGGAACAAGCCATGCTATATTTGGTGATGGGCAATGGGGCAGGCTTCGTTCACAATCTGAAGGTGAAGGAAAATATTGAGAGCACCGATCATAAAACGAGAGAATTCGCGCTGCAGTTTGGGAGGCGGAAGCTGGAATCAGGTGTAAAGGTATTAAAATTGAGTTAAGGTAACTTCAATGCCATGAGGGTGGAGCAGGCCAGAAACTACAATCACGACAGCACCAACATCTGTAACACCAGTACGGGAGTAACAGCTGTAACATCTGTAACACCAGCACAGGAGTAACAGCTGTAACATCTGTAACACCAGTACAGGAGTAACAGCTGCAACATCTGTAACACCAAAACAGGAGTAACAGCTGTAACATCTGTAACACCGGTACAGGAGTAACAGCACCAACATCTGTAACACCAGTACAGGAGTAACAGCTGTAACATCTGTAACACCAGTACAGGAGTAACAGCACCAACATCTGTAACACCAGTACAGGAGTAACAGCTGTAACATCTGTAACACCAGCACAGGAGTAACAGCACCAACATCTGTAACACCAGTGCAGGAGTAACAGCTGCAACATCTGTAACACCAGTGCAGGAGTAACAGCTGCAACATCTGTAACACCAGCACAGGAGTAACAGCACCAACATCTGTAACACCAGTACATGAGTAACAGCTGTAACATCTGTAACACCAGTACAGGAGTAACAGCTGCAACATCTGTAACACCAGTACAGGAGTAACAGCTGTAACATCTGTAACACCAGTACAGGAGTAACAGCACCAATACCTGTAACACCAGTACATGAGTAACAGCTGTAACATCTGTAACACCAGTACAGGAGTAACAGCTTCAACATCTGTAACACCAGTACAGGAGTAACAGCTGTAACATCTGTAACACCAGTACAGGAGTAACAGCACCAATACCTGTAACACCGGTACAGGAGTAACAGCACCAACATCTGTAACACCAGTACAGGAGTAACAGCTGTAACATCTGTAACACCAGTACAGGAGTAACAGCACCAATACCTGTAACACCGGTACAGGAGTAACAGCTGCAACATCTGTAACACCAGTACGGGAGTAACAGCTGCAACATCTGTAACACCGGTACAGGAGTAACAGCTGCAACATCTGTAACACCAGTACAGGAGTAACAGCACCAATACCTGTAACACCAGTGCAGGAGTAACAGCTGCAACATCTGTAACACCAGTACAGGAGTAACAGCACCAATACCTGTAACACCGGTACAGGAGTAACAGCTGCAACATCTGTAACACCAGTACAGGAGTAACAGCACCAATACCTGTAACACCAGTACAGGAGTAACAGCTGCAACATCTGTAACACCGGTACAGGAGTAACAGCACCAATACCTGTAACACCAGTACAGGAGTAACAGCACCAATACCTGGAACACCAGTACAGGAGTAACAGCTGCAACATCTGTAACACCAGTACAGGATTAACAGCTGTAACATCTGTAACACCAGTACAGGAGTAACAGCTGTAACATCTGTAACACCGGTACAGGAGTAACAGCTGTAACATCTGTAACACCGGTACAGGAGTAACAGCTGCAACATCTGTAACACCGGTACAGGAGTAACAGCACCAATACCTGTAACACCGGTACAGGAGTAACAGCTGCAACATCTGTAACACCAGTACGGGAGTAACAGCTGCAACATCTGTAACACCGGTACAGGAGTAACAGCACCAATACCTGTAACACCGGTATAGGAGTAACAGCACCAATACCTGTAACACCAGTACAGGAGTAACAGCTGCAACATCTGTAACACCAGCACAGGAGTAACAGCTGCAACATCTGTAACACCAGTACAGGATTAACAGCACCAATACCTGTAACAGCAGTACAAGAGTAACAGCTTCAACATCTGTAACACCAGCACAGGAGTAACAGCTGCAACATCTGTAACACCAGTACAGGATTAACAGCACCAATACCTGTAACACCAGTACAGGAGTAACAGCTGCAACATCTGTAACACCAGTACAGGAGTAACAGCACCAATACCTGTAACACCAGTACAGGAGTAACAGCACCAATACCTGTAACACCAGTACGGGAGTACAAGCACCAATACCTGTAACACCAGTACGGGAGTACAAGCACCAATACCTGTAACACCAGTACAGGAGTAACAGCACCAACATCTGTAACACCAGTACAGGAGTAACAGCACCAATACCTGTAAGACCAGTACGGGAGTAACAGCACCAACATCTGTAACACCAGTACAGGAGTAACAGCACCAATACCTGTAACACCGGTACGGGAGTAACAGCATCAATAGCTGTAACACCAGTACAGGAGTAACAGCTGCAACATCTGTAACACCAGTACGGGAGTAACAGCACCAATACCTGTAACACCAGTACAGGAGTAACAACTGAAACATCTGTAACACCAGTACGGGAGTAAAAGCACCAATAACCTGAGCACCGGTACAGGAGTAACAGCTGCAACATCTGTAACACCAGTACAGGAGTAACAGCACCGATACCTGTAACACCAGTACGGGAGTACAAGCACCAATACCTGTAACACCAGTACAGGAGTAACAGCACCAACATCTGTAACACCAGTACAGGAGTAACAGCACCAATACCTGTAACACCAGTACGGGAGTAACAGCATCAATAGCTGTAACACCAGTACAGGAGTAACAGCTGCAACATCTGTAACACCAGTACGGGAGTAACAGCACCAAAAGCTGTAACACCAGTTCAGGAGTAACAGCACCAATACCTGTGACACCAGTACAGGAGTAACAGCACCAACACCTGTAACACCAGTACAGGAGTAACAGTAGCAATACCTGTAACACCAGTACAGGAGTAACAGCACCAACACCTGTAACACCAATACAGGAGTAACAGCACCAATACCTGTGACACCAGTACAGGAGTAAGCTGTGTAGGTGCTGTTACTCCTGTACTGGTGTTACAGGTATTGCTAGTGTTACTCCTGTACTGGTGTTACAGGTATTGGTGCTGATACTCCTGTACTGGTGTTACAGGTATTGGTGCTGTTACTCCCGTACTGGTGTTACAGGTATTGGTGCTGTTACTCCTGTACTGGTGTAACAGATGTTGGTGCTGTTACTCCTGTACTGGTGTTACAGGTATTGGTGCTGTTACTCCTGTACCATTGTTACTGGTGTTGGTGTTGGTGCTGTTACTCCTGTATTGGTGTTACAGGTATTGGTGCTGTTACTCCAGTACTGGTGTTACAGGTATTGGTGCTGTTACTCCTGTACTGGTGTTACAGGTATTGGTGCTTGTACTCCCGTACTGGTGTTACAGATGTTGGTGCTGTTACTCCTGTACCATTGTTACTGGTGTTGGTGTTGATGCTGTTACTCCTGTACTGGTGTTACAGGTATTGGTGCGTATTGGTGCTGTTACTCCTGCACTGGTGTTAGAGATATTGGTGCTGTTACTCCTGTACCATTGTTACTGGTGTTGGTGTTGGTGCTGTTACTCCTGTACTGGTGTAACAGATGTTGGTGCTGTTACTCCTGTACTGGTGTTACAGGTATTGGTGCTGTTACTCCTGTACCATTGTTACTGGTGTTGGTGTTGGTGCTGTTACTCCTGTACTGGTGTTACAGGTATTGGTGCTGTTACTCCTGTACTGGTGTTACAGGTATTGGTGCTTGTACTCCCGTACTGGTGTTACAGATGTTGGTGCTGTTACTCCTGTACCATTGTTACTGGTGTTGGTGTTGATGCTGTTACTCCTGTACTGGTGTTACAGGTATTGGTGCGTATTGGTGCTGTTACTCCTGCACTGGTGTTAGAGATATTGGTGCTGTTACTCCTGTACCATTGTTACTGGTGTTGGTGTTGGTGCTGTTACTCCTGCACTGGTGTTACAGATGTTGGTGCCGTTACTCCTGCACTGGTGTTACAGGTATTGGTGCTGTTACTCCTGTACTGGTGTTACAGGTATTTCTAGAGTTACTCCTGTACTGGTGTTACAGGTATTGGTGCTGTTACTCCTGTACTAGTGTTACTGGTATTGGTGCTGTTACTCCTGTACTTTTGTTACAGATGTTTGTGCTGTTTCTCCTGGACCATCCTGCACCAACACATGTAACACCAGTACAGGAGTAACGGCACCAACATCTGTAGCACCAGGAGGGGAATGTACAGGCAGGCATGGTTCGGACTGGATCTTTGAGGAGAACTGTGAGAGTTGAATAGCAATGCTGCTGTGATGGAATTGAAGCATGTCCAAAAAGTCAGGGTTGGGGCAGCACTGAGATGTTCTTTCTTTGTCCTGCTGGTTCAGATTTGGGACCTGCCGCTGAAGACTATTGCAGAGAAGGTGTTCCTACAGCACGATTTGTTTACACGATCCAGGATTCTCACCCTTCACAATGAATGAAACTTGTCTGAACTCTAGAATATCGCTACCCCATGGGGATAGCTTCGCGATGTGGGAAAACCAAAGGAGTTGTGAGGGAGTAAAAGAATGAAAGTATTTTAAACAAATACTGCAGGAAGTGTAACAAGATCAAATCTTCAGGAAAGGTATCCTCTGATTACGACTATAGTGTATCTAATGTCAACATGTTTGTGGTTATATGATCAAATTAGATGCGTATAAAGACTACATAACTTAGCCTACCATAGGTATCCTGTTCTACCCCTTACAGGTGTTCAGCATTCATCTGTCATCAACCTTTGACTCTGATCCCTGAACACGGAAATGAACTCTGCCTGAACTGAAGTGCAACCTCATTGGGTCTTGTATCTTTCAAATGATACAGAATTGGATTTTGCAGATTGGCCTTGGCAGAAAAGGTCTACTGTCTTAAAGCTCATGATGAACCTTCCCAAAAAACGGTAGTGTCGACAAACCCTGGCATGTTGCTTCCACAGCCTTTCACTGAAAAGAGAAACTATGCCATTTATTCACCTTCAGACTGCACATGTTCTCTCGGTAACCCACAGAGCAGATGCATGGCTTTAATCTTTGGAGTTAATCTCAGCAACATGTTCCCGTTCCTCAAGCCCTTTCTCCTCTTCAACCAGATCACTGCTGATATGCTGGAAACTCTACTTCCCCACTGTACCTTTTCCAATTTGATGATTTCCATTTGAAGTGTTCATTTGACCCTGAAGAGCTTTTGGGGCGAGCTTCTTGCCTGTGAGTAAGGAAGTGCTTTGTGAACACATGCAGGGGCAGCTTGACCCTAATTCTCATGGCTTCACCCCTTGACCCCGAACAGCATCACCAAGGGGCAAAGAAAGCCCCACCCCTTCAGTCTCCATGGGCAGCTTACCCGAAAGAACAGAAGATATCTTTGCTCCACAATAAACTAAACAAGAAGCATTGTCTGGAGAGGTCGAGCACAGGTGTCAAGCAAATGATCTCCTTCACCAATTGGAAGCCACTCATTTTTCAATCTGAGCTATCATTGAAACTTAATGATGATTTTTTATCTCTAGGTGGGTCTCAGCACTTGCCTTTCCCCCACGACCAGTCCATTTGGATAACATGCTTTCTGTTTCCAGCCTAACATTGGGTCCTAATATCACCAGGGACAAGGTGGAAGTCATCAGCCACCCTGCACTAACACAGTCACTCAGAGGTGCTCACAGATGTTTGGATGTGACTTGAACCCAGACTCTCTGTGCCCTCCCAACCGAATGTTCGCACATGATAATGAACATTAACTGAGCAATCCTTCTGTGTGAAACTGGCTGTTGTGATCACAAGATGACAACAGTGACCTAATTCTCAGCTGCTCTGGGATACCATGAGGATGTGAAAGGTGCCCAGATAGATAAATACATTACTCTCTTGAATTTGGAGACTCAGCTTCGTACTGAATCACACACTGTGGCTGTGAATGGAAACTGTACCACAGTCTGCAGGAATGAAAACAGAAATTGCTGGAAAAGCTCAGCAGGTCTGGCAGCATCTGTGGAGAGAAATCAGAGACTGGTGACCCTTCCTCAATTCTCTCTGGATCCGAAACGTTAACTCTGATTTCTGTTCGTAGATGCTGCCAGACCTGCTGAGCTTTCCCAGCAACTTCTGTTTTTGATTCTGACTTCCAGCACACGCTGGGTTTTTATCTTCCCCTTCATTCTGAGCTAACTTTCCGCTCTGTCTCCTTGTGCCTATTTCCCCCTGTAGTCAGCAGCGTTTACATGAAATCACCGTGACTCTGGGCGAGAAAGCGAAAGAGAAACTAAAGATTCTCTAATCCTTGGCAATAGTGTGATTTTTAGAAGCAGCAGTGCTGGCCCGGAATGTGGATTGGGAATGTATTGATCTTTAACAGACTGCCACCCTATAGCAGCACATTAAATCCCTCCCATCCCCCCACCCCCACCCCTTCTCCTCCCAATCATCTCCACCATATCAAAAAAGTACAGGGAGGGAAAGTTCACCCAATTCCAGTTAATTGTGTTATTAGGCACGCGATAGTTTTCACACCGTCCTGCTTTGATAAAGTCCAATACTCTTTTGCATTTGTGAAGCTGATAAGACCTGAATGAGCCTTGTTACAAATGTTTGGTGTGCCTTCACTTATACATAATCATGATGAAGAGTAAACACAGTCTGGCAGTCATTAGTGGGTGGACATTGTTAGTGTGCATTGAGAGCTACTCATGGCTGAGAGAGTGTATCGCTGATGTGACCCGGGGAAGCTACCCAGGGGTTTTGGAAATTCGTGCCTGTTGTCTTGAGCTGGCATCAGGAAAAGCAGGTCCTTCCCCTCAAAGTGAAATGAGCTGGACTCATGTCCTGAGGGGAGGTCAACTGCTCATCCCTGATCCAGTTTACCACGCAGGTCATTGCAGCCTCACTCAATCCGCTCGACAGTGTAACCAAGCCCATTGAACGAGCCAGTGCAGAAAATACTACTTACCAGTGTTGGCTGTCTGATGGAGCTGCCAGGTTAATCCCACTCCCCTTTTTCTTCCCCTAGTTCTCTGCAACTTTCCTCTTTTTGAGTGCTCGGTGAGTTCCTGCTGGAACATTACAATTGAGTCTGCTTCTCCCACCCGTCCTGGCAGCAAATTCCAGATCCCAATGTCCCACTGGGTACAAACAAATATACCTTCCTTTCAAGAGATAGTAGGAACTGCAGATGCTGGAGTCTGAGATAACAAGGTGTACAGCTGGATGAACACAGCAGGCCAAGCAGCATCAGAGGAGCAGGTAGGCTGATGTTTCAGGTCTGGATCTGTCTTCAGAAAAATGGATTATAACTTCTTTCTGGAACATTTGCCAATGATTACAATTATATGCCCTCTTGTTGCTGATCCTCCAGCTTATGGAACCAATTTCTCCTCCCTTACTCTGCAGAAATCTTTCACAGACAGATACAGCACAGAAACAGACTCACCAGCCCAAAGAGTCCATGTCGACTGTAATCCCAAACTAGTCCCACCTGCCTGCATCTGGCCCATATCCCTCCAAACCTTTCTTGTTCATGTACTTATCTAAATGTCCTTTAAATGTTGTACTTGTTCCCGCATCCACCACTTCCTCAGGAAGCTCATTCCCCACGCGAACCACCCTCTGTGTAAAAAAATATTGCCCTCATATCTTGTTTACATCTCTCTCCTTTCACCTTAAAATGTGCCCCCTAGCCTTGAAATTCCCCATCACAGGGAAAGAGACAACACCCATGAACTCCACCTATACCTCTCAATATTTTATGAACTTCTATCAGGTGTAATCAGGTTACATTCCAGTGTAAAAAGTCCCAGCCTATCCCGCCTTTGTTTATAACTACATCTTTCCACACCCAGCTACATCCTGGTAAATCTCCTCTGAACCCTCTCCAGCTTAAAAATATCCTTCCAATAACTGGGCAACCAGAAGAGGTCTCACTAACGTACTGCGCAACCTCAACATGACATCCCAACTCCTATACTCAAAGGACTGAGCAATGAAGGCAAGTGTGCCATACACTGAGATAGAACAACATGAACAAAGAACAAAGAACAAAGAAAATTAGAACACAGGAACAGGCCCTTCGGCCCTCCAAGCCTGCGCTGATCCAGATCCTCTACCTGAACCTGTCACCTATTTTCCAAGGATCTGTATCCCTCTGCTCACTGCCCATTCATGCATCTGTCTAGATACATCTTAAGTGATGCCATCGTGCCCGCCTCTATCACCTCCACTGGCAACGCGTTTCTGGCACCCACCACCCTCTGTGTAAAGAACTTTCCACGCATATCTCCCTTAAACTTTCCTCCTCTCACTCTGAACTCATGACCCCTAGTAATTGAGTCCCCCACACTGGGAAAAAGCTGTTTGCTATCCACCCTGTCTATACCCCTCATGATTTTGTTGATCTCAGTCAGGTCTTCCCTCAATCTCCGTCTTTCTAATGAAAATAATCCTAATCTACTCAACCTCTCTTCATAGCTAGCACCCTCCATACCAGGCAACATTCTGGTGAACCTCCTCTGCACCCTGTCCAAAGCATTCACATCCTTTTGGTAATGTGGTGACCAGAACTGTACACAGTACTCCAAATGTGGCCGAACCAAAGTCCTATACAACTGCAACATGACCTGCCAACTCTTGTAATCAATACCCTGCCCAATGAAGGAAAGCATGCCATACACCTTCTTGACCCCCCCCCAACCCACCTGCATTGCCACCTTCAGGGTACAATGGACCTGAACACCCAGATCTCTCTGAGCAGCAATTTTCCTGACGGCTTTTCCGTTTACTGTATAGGTCAGTCTTGAACATGGTTCACTACCGCGGTCTCACATCTTATTGGTGCTTGTTTGGTGGTGACCCTCACACCCCAAGACTACATTAGTATTGACAGTATAGCATTCAACAGCAAACTCAGCAATTTCCCACTTCTGCTGATCTCAGTCAGAACACCAAAGCGACCTTCCAGCAAAGACCAGAAACACAATGACCTTTACATCCTGATCTCAGCAGAAGTGTGGCAACATGAACCCGGCTGTGTTTCAGCTCTCTGTTTTATCGACAATAAAGCCCGATGGGTTAGGGTTAGGCTCAGGGTCAGCGAATAAACCTCATTCTAGAGTTCTAAATTCTACAGTGTACTGGATGGGATGCTCTTTACAGGGTCGGTGTGGACTTGATGGGCCGAATGGCCTGATTCCCCATTGTAGGGATTCCAATCTAATCAGGATGTTCCTGCAGCATGGGCAGACCTCACCATTAAGATACAGGAGCAGAATTGAGCTATTTGCCCCAACAAATCTGCTCCACCATTTGATCATGTTTCTTAACCCCATTTTCCTGCCTTCTCCATTTTTTCTATCTCTGTCTTAAACACATTCATTGACCTGGCCTTCACAGCCCTCTGAGGCAATGGTTCTACAGATTAACCACCCTCTGGCTGAAGAAAATCTTCCTTGTCTCAGTTCTGTCCCTTCACTGTGAGGCTGTCCTTTCAAGTCCTGGTCTCACCGACTGGTGGGAACATTTCTCCATGTCAACTCTATCCAGGCCTCTCAGTATTCTGTAAGTATCAATCAGATTTCCACCACCCCCATCCCTTCTAAACTCCATTCAGTACAGACCCAGAGTCTTCAGCCACTCCTCATATGATCCCCGGGATCTCCAACGCCAGCACATCCTTCCTTACATTTGGGGCCTGTATTCCAAATGCAGTCTGACCAGAGCCTTATACAGCCTGAGCAGGACATCCTCGCTCTTGTATTGTAGCCCTCTGGAAATGAATGCTAGCATTGCATTTGCCTTCCTAACTGCCAGCTGAACCTGCATGTTAACCCTAAGGGGATGCTGAACTAGGACTCTCAAATCCTGTTGTACATCAAATTTCCAAAGCTTTTCCCCATTTAGAAAATAGTCTACTCCTCTATCCCTCTTGCCACACTTTGCCACATTATATTCCATCTGCCATTTCTTTGCCCACTCTCCTAGTCTGTCCTTCTGCAGCCTCCCCACTTCCTCAACACTACCTGTTCCTCTACCTATCTTTGTGTCACCTGCAAACATAGTGCCCTCAGTTCTTTTGTCCAGATCTTTAATGTGTAATGTAAAGATTTGTGGCCCCAACACAGGCCTCTGCGGAACTCCACTTGTCACCAGCTGTCATCCTGAAAAGATCCCCTTATCCACTCTCTGCCTTCTGCCAGTCAGCCAACCTTCTATCCATGCCAGTACCTTGCCCTTAATACCATGGGTAAGATAATACCATTCTCTTACTGAGGAGCCTCCTGTGTGGCAGCATGTTAAAGGCTGTTTGGAAATCCAAATCGATCACATCCACTGGCTCGCCTTTGTCTAACTTGTTCATTACCCCCTCAAAGAATTCTAACAAGTTTGCCAGGCGTGACGAAGACATGCTGACTCAGCACTATTTCACTGTGCACTTCCAAGCACTCTGCAATCTCATCCTTCATCATGGATTCTAAAATCTTACCAATGACTTAGCCTGTCGTTTCAGCCTGGAGTTCCTTGTCTTCTGCCTCCATCCCTTCTTTAACTGGGGGTGTCACTTTAGCCATTTTCAGTCCTCTGGGAACCTCTCTGACTCCAAACATTCCTGAAAGATCACCACCAGTGCCTCCACAATCTCAGCTACTTCCTTCAGAATCCTGGGATGTAGCCCATCTGTTCTGGGTGATTTATCCGCCTTCAGACCTCTTGGCTTTCCCTGCACCTTGGTTCCTCATGCCCCAGCGTGTTCACTTTGAAACAGTTGAACCTGATTTCAGATCCCTTTGACAGCCTGGTTTCGCCCCACCCCTCTGGCGACGTTCAACCTCTTCAAATAAGAGGGTTCACAAATCTACTGTGGGATCCAGATGTGTTCAGTCATCGTCAGCTCTTAACAAGAAAACAGGAGTTTGTCTTCGCACAGTGCCATTCACATTTCCGGGCACCTGAAAATACTTAGCACCCACAAATAACAATGCTGCAATGATCCAGCTCTGTGCTGGTGGGTGTGCAATACATATCAATGAGAGCTTGCCCATACTCTCTTTGGAAGATTGCCTTGGGGATTCTAGCATCCAGCTGAGATCCAGGGCCTTGGGTTAGTGTTGGACAGTGCCAAGCTTGTTCAGTATTGCATTGATACGATCAGCTTGATTAATGTGCTCAAGGCTGTGAAGTGGAAATCAGGCGCACAATCTTCCCTATTCACAGGGCCACAAAGAGGAGATCGTAGATGTTGGGCCAGAAGAAGGTGAGATGCTTGAACACATGGAAAAAAGATGTTTCAAGCAGCTTGGGGGAAGGGATGGGCATTGCAGGTGAGTCAGGCTGTGAGGAGCTCAAGAAGCCAGCTCTAATGTTTGCAAAGAGGGGAGGATGGAGGGACAAGGAGGAATGGAGAGTTGATGGAGAGAGAGGGAGTGAGCATGGAGGAATGGAGAGTGTATGGATGGAGGAAGGGAGGAGGCCATGGAGAAACAGAGAGTGGATGGAGAGAGGGAGGGAGGAGGTCATGGAGGAATGGAGAGTGGATGGATGGAAGCTCAGAGGGGTCATGGAGGAATGGAGAGTGGATGGAGAGAGGGAGGGAGGGAGGATGGATGGAGAGAGGGTGTGTGGATGAATGGAGGGAGAGTAGATGGAGAGAGGGAGGACAGATGGGTGAGTGGATGGAGGGCAGGACCGAGATGGAGGGATGAGAAGGTGGATGGTGGGAGGGAGGGTCGATAGATGGAGGGTCAGAGGGTGGAGGGAAGGAGAGAGGGTGGTTTGATGAGAAGGATATTTAAGGACAGGAGGCAAGAGGTGGTGCAAGCTTGTTTCAGGGATTTTCACATTCGAACTGGGAAATCCCCTGGGGAAGGAAATTGTTACCTGTGGAGCACTTTGGGATGCCCTGAAGCTGTGATAGGTGCTATTGAAATACAGGTTGTCGTTTCTCTGTGGTAGAGAAAGTGGAGGCTCGGCTGGGCTAAGTGGAGAGTTTGGAGTGAAATGATGGATTTTGGGAGGGACGGACGATTGGATCTTGCCGTGCAGCTCTCGATCTGCACGAACTGGAGGACAGGATGACTGCAGGCAAACTAAGAAGAGGGAGAATTTGAATTCCAACAACCTGCCAGACCATTCTCCGACTGCAAATAAAAACAAAATGCTCGGGCTGACATTTGAAGAGAGATCCTTTGTTGGCTCCTGAGGACGGTGACAAAACAGGAATTATTTTGAAGGGTATGAATGCCTGGCAGGTTTGACAATGTTTGCTGAGGAGACAGATTGTATCGGGAACCAGTGGCCGAGAGGCTGTTCATGTAACAAGTGGCAAATACAGAGAGAAAGAGAGAGAGACTATCTCCCAAGTGCCCACCTCCCCCACACCCTCTCCTGTTGCAGTCTCTCTCTCTGTCCAGCTCCTCTGGCCCATCTTTCAGTCTATCCCCTGCCCAGCCTGCAGGACAGATCCACCTTCTCCTATCATTAATGTAGAGGCACGAAGCACGGACGGCTTCAGTGAGGAACTATCTGTTGAGAGTCCCGGGACCAGCTCTGCCTGACACTTTGGAGATGATCCTGCTATTTCTGACAGTCCGGGAGTTCCCCTGTAAAACAGAGAGGCTAACCTCCCTGGAGTCCATGCTGGAGACTTCCAAATGAAGTTCAGTGCCACGATTCTCTCTCTTTAAGTGTGGAACCAGATGGAATTTGCTCCCTTTCGCCGTGTGGGAAAAGAAATCACAAAGCATTGACTTAGCAAGGCTCCTAGCCCCTGCTCTGACTGGCCTGTAGGGCTGTATTAAAGGGTCCTTCACCCTGCACTACACACCCCCCACCCCCCACCCCCTTCTCCTCCTCCCCCGGACCCTGGTGAACTTTTTTGTCGGCGGACACGAAACACCAGAAAAGGCAGGCTGTCAACGCTTCGTTTGAAGCAGCCAGGAGCCAGGCGTGCAGCAAATACGCGAGAGTGCCAGCTATGCATCCGCTAGCGCCTCAGTGCATTTATCTGTAAGAACTTTTCGCTTCTATTTCCATTTCGAATGCTGCAGCAGCTTCAAGCAACCCTCTCTGATATTTGGCAGTTTGAAAATGTGCTCAGATTGTTAATGTTTATCTGTACTTTCTTTCTGCGACAGATCCCTGCAGGTTTTATTGCTGAGCCTTCAAGCCCAGGTGAGTCAGTGGCTTGTTCAATATATTCACAGTGGATCATAGCCTGAAATATTGAAATCTAAAGCAAGTTCACGTTTACCACTTGGAAGGGCAGTGTCTATCCTGAAATTGCAAGCAAACTGCATTGTTTTAAGCGTGTGCTATCTCTTCAACTTTTAAACTTTTAGAAAGCAAATTTCAATTTTCTCAGTCCCGAGTGGACAGCACATGGGCACGGTCAGATAGTGAGGCAGGAGAAAAATAAACACCTAAGAGACATGAAAAGAAAGAATGAGCAGTGGAAATGAAAGCAAAACCATTGAAATGATGTGCTAGATCTTTTCAGCCTGTACTGCTTCCCAGCCGATGCTCAGAAACCCTGAACCTCAGTTTGTAAAAGTGATGCAGGTAACACTGAAGGTTGACTTTGCTTTGTTACATTGGCGTGAAAACTGATGGATTTATGAATGGGGTGAGTGGGCAAGGAACTGAATGTGTGATCCGTAGAGGGAGTAGATCAACATGAGCCGGTGTCTCCGAGTTAATCTGCAATCTGCCAGCAGATTCGGAAGCACAGTGGTATGGATTCTATTTAAAGGACATTGTTTTAAAAGAGTTATTTGCAAGTGGTCAGGACAAGCGCTGACCCAGATGATAACTCAGTGCAGACTTTTGTACGTAGATTCTCTAGGCTGCATTTTTGAAGAATGCACATCTTGAGCAAAAAGGACCAAGTTGTTTTAATTTGTCTGTGATTGGAAAAAGGGGGCAATTAGATCAGTGGCTCAGTAAAAATTCTTCTTTTTGAACATGAAATGTAATCGAATTAATCTCATCCAATCGTGTTCAGATGAGATCATCAAGGACAAGGGGAGAGAGCAGAATTTTGTCTCTTAAATTAAACCCCAGTATCTGATTGTTTAAAAAGATCAGCTGTAAAAATTCCATATTAAATTTAACGGCAGGTGTGTTCGACAGTTACTGCATTATCTGTGATTCATTCAGGGAGAATTTCTCATCATTTGATATTGTAGAAAATGTTTATTTCATCATAATTTATATTAATTCGACTAATTTCATGAAAAAGAACAAAACATGTGGGTCTGTGTTGTAACTTTTACCTCCTTAGTGTAGCTACGAACATGTTGTCACTGTTACTGTGCTGAAAACGTGGAATCTAGTTTGTGTCCATCAATCTCCCAGCCTAACAGTGAGTGGTTTTGGTGGAATGATAAATATTAACCCAGGACACCAGGGAGCCCTGATCGTAACATATACCTGAGAGAGCAGATGGTGCAGTTCTTAAACATCTTGTCCAGAAGGTGACACCTCCAACAATGCAGCTCTCCCCCAGCATTGTGATAGAGGTGTCAGTGTAAATCAGGTTCACATTGGAATCCACAACTTTCTGACTGGAGAGGTGACAATGTTACCCATTGATCCACAGGTGCCACCTCCTGAGTTGACCGAGACATTTGGGATGTGTGTCTGAGAGAATATGTCCCTCAGCAGTTTGCTGTCTATCACCCCTCATCATTTCTGCTGGTCTCACTCCCTGATGCTGCTGCCCATTCATTAATAGTCTTCCATCTCCACTCTCTTACCTTCCCAAATGCTCCAATTCCTAGCCATTGATTCTCCTGATTCAGCGATCTGCTCAGGCCTTTCATCCATTTCTCCTTGTCCTACTCTCACACATCCCCCAACCTACCCCACTCTTTCCATTCACTCCCTCAGACCCAGACTTCTACCTTCTCCATCTTCACCCTCTGAGCTCGAACTGTTTGTCTCACTCGGAATCCTGCTCTTGGTATGTGCATGCCATTCACTGAAGCAAGTCTCTGTGTGTGTGTGTGTGTGTGTGTGTGTGTGTGTGTGTGTGTGTGTGTGTGTGTGTGTGTGTGTCTCGCACTCTTATAACACTTCCTTTGTGTGCATGTCTCTCCCTAAACCAGCCTCTCTCTCTCTGTGTGTCCCTGATAGTAGTCTCTCAATTTTTCTCTGTTTTGCCAGTCTTTATGCATTTCTTTCTGATCCCAGTTTCTCTCTGTCATGCCAGCCTGTGTGTGTATGTGAGAGAGAGAGAGTGTGTGTGTGTGTGTGTGTCTCTGTGTTTGTGTGTGTGTGTGTCTGTGTGTGCGCGCGCGTGCATGTGTGCCTATGTGTCTGTCTCACACACACAGTTTAATTACTTGCACAATATAAAGTTACAACAGGCAATGATGTCCTGCCATTGTTATCTCACAAATACACACATAGGCACGTGCACACACACACACTCACACACAAACACACACATGCATGCACATATATACACACACTCACATAGACACACACAGACAGACAGACACACACACACATGCGCGCGCGCACACACACAAGTACACACACAGACACACACAAATACACAGACAGACAGACAGACACACACAAATACACAGACAGACAGACAGACAGACACACACACACACACACACACACACACACACACACACACACACACACACACACAGATCGAATAGAAATTCACCTCAGTGTAGGTTTCGAAATTTGCCCTTTTGTTTCACAAATTCACTTGAAGTGAATTGACTGAGTCATTGAAAAGAAGATGACAAATGAAACTAAATTTCTGATATGCTTTTGCCTGTTCCATTCTGCCTCACAAGGTGCATGTCATGTCTCACCCAGCAGAAAGAATCTAAACAATAAATGTAGATCTGTGAAATGAAGAGTTTTTAACAAATCTGTTTTAACCTATTGACAATAGGAATGCCAGGTACTGGGAAAATCTGGGGGAATTTCTTTGAAAGCATTCTGGATGAGGGCAGATGAGAGTATCATCACATACATGTGGTTTGCATTCTCCTATCTTTTGCAAACTTGCACTGATCTGAAACTGTTCTCATTTGCACCAAGTTCCATTCACCCATTACCCTGTGCTTATTGGCGTTTCCTAGATTCTCATCTGGCAATGCCTTGAATTTCAAATTCTAATTTTTGGTTTTGATGCCTTCCCAGTCTCTGTAACCTCCTCCAGCCCGTGTTCTGTCAATTCTGGTCTCTACTGTATCCCACTGGTCTCCTGTGCCATGCAGTTTACTGTCAATGCACAGAATTCTGCCCTTAAACTTCCTGCTTTCTCTCCACATCTAAGTGGTGGATATATGGAATGCTCTGCGCAGAGGACAGTGGAGGCCAACTCTCTGGATACTGTCAAGAAAGAGATGGATAGAGCTCTTAAAGCTAGTGGAATCACGGGTCATGGGGATAAGGCAGGAACAGGATACTGATTGTGGATGATCAGCCATGATCATAATGAGTGGTGGTGTTGGCTTGAAGGGCTGAATGGCCGCCTCCTGCATCTATTGTCTATTGTCTGTAAGCTGCTTGTTAAAATCCAGATCTTCATCTAAACATTGGATCACCTGCTCTAACAACTCCCAAAGTGCCTGGGTCAAATTTGATATGGTGATGTGTGAAACACCATGGGCCACATTCCTACCTGAAGGCTTTTGTATAAATCCTAGTCGTGGGTCTTGAGATAAACAGAAGGCTGAGTATTGAAAGCCTGAAGGTGAAGAGAGTGAATGCAGAGCAAGTCACTGAGTAAATGGAGGGGGAAGGACAGGTGACTATTTGCTGCAGCTCGAATCTCAAGAAGATTTGCCTGTGGCCTGTGTGGAGATGTTCGCTCTGGCGTGTAGGCACTGAGATTTTGGAAAGGTTCACTATGATGAACGATTATCAGTGAGGACACCCCATCAGAAAGCTTTCTGAGTAACCTGGATTTAGCAGGAAACTGAATGAAAGCCGGAAAATGTTTGTTCTGGCCTGTGTGTGTGTGTGTGTGTGTGTGTGTGTGTGTGTGTGTGTGTGTGTGTGTGTGTGTGTGTGTGTGTGTGTGTGTGTGTGTATTGTAAGTGTATTCAGACAGAAGCTCTTTACCATTTCCATGACCACAGTAATTTGAGCCTGTATTGTCTGGGAGCAGCAGAGAGGATACTGTGCTCAGGATGTTTAAACGTGAGTTTGATCATTGAGATCAGATCACAGGGTGACTCCCAGATCAGGGTTCCTTCTCTAAAGGGCATGAGTAAAACTGTCTGATTCTTATGATCGTCCAACACCAAGCAGTCTGTTCAAGCCTCGGAGTTGCTGAATTTTGTTTTCCCAGTTAGGCATCGATCAATGTGAATTGAGGAGTTGTGATTTGTATTCCTGGGCCATGGTCGAATGTTTGGATGAATTGGCTCCAGTTAAGCCCTTGGTTCCAGGGTTTTGTCAATGTGTGAGCTATGTAGCCATCTTTCTGCTGATTGGTGATGTGGAGGTGCTGCTGTTGGTGTTTCCTCCAAACTATCTTTGCCTTCTGTAATGACATGATGCTGGGTGTGACGCCCGATTGTGGGGTCCTGCGACTGTGATTTCTGCACTACTACAGCAACTGCTTCAAATAAAGCACTTTGGGGCATCTTTAGGCTGTGAAAGGTGCTATTGGAATGCAAATTGTTTCTTAAGTGCCTTTGCTGCTGACCAGTGATTGAGAAACAGAAGGTGTATTTGTTTAGATGGTGAGTACATGGGAATACATCTTTGGGGGTGGGGGGGTCGGGGGAAGCTGTTTGAGAAGGTGGCGGCAACACAGTGTGGGGCTGGAGGAACACACCAGGTCAGGCAGCATCAGAGGAGCAGGAAAGTTTGATGTTTCAGGTCGGGACCCTTCATCGCAGGATAAATCAATGACCAAGCAACTGGATCCTGCAGATGTGTCCCAGTCATGAGAGCTCATGTCAGAGCAATGTTATACTCTATGGGTGGGTTCTACCTCTGGGACCCCCCCCCCCACCCTTTCCATTGATAGGAATCCTTGTGAAAATTACACCTTTGGGACAATATCACCGAAATGATCCCAGGTTCCATCTAAATGCATCATGTTAGTTTGAATGAAAAGACGATCTCCATATATCCAACAGTTTGTCCCTGTCTATTCATGGCCTTGAAATTATGCATTCATTTAACTGCACAAACCATTATTGTTTTCTGCCTGCCTATTTATCTGTCAATTTCTCATGCTCTCTAAAATCTGTCTTTAACTACTGACCTTTTAAGATCCATTCAGCTGTCTTCATTTGGAAAACTATCTGCCCATCTCTATTGATCAATTAATTAACTGCATCAATCCGAATCTGCGCACGCACCATTCCGTCTGTTTTAACTTTGCATCCACATCTCGCAATTTACCTGTAGATGCACCTGTCTCTGAACAAGTATCTCAATGTACCTCATCTATTGAATGAAGTCTATTTCAAAACATACTAATTAACTGCCTAATAATCTGATTTAATCTGTCTCTTCAGGTCTATGTGTGTTAACTACTGTCATCCATACATAGCTTCATCTCCATCTCACTTGTTATCTGCTCTTTTGCCTGTATTTTATCTCTACCTATTTGTGCGTCAATCCATTTATCTCTTTTGTTCTGTCAGTCTAGAATTTGATGGGTGCTGACAGTCTCTCGATAGGAATAACTATCCTGATTATGAGTTTACTGAGAGGCACTGCTGTGTCTGTCATCACCTGCTGTATGTTGTTGGAATTGTCATGCAGGCTTTCGGAAGGAACTATTCCATCCAAAGCTGGTCCTTGAAATTCCCTGTTTTCCAATTTCTGAGAAGAACACAAGAAGGGTTACTGCCTGCCTTTCTGTGTTACAGTCCCCTCACCCACGAAGCGCAGCAAAGCCGCTCTGAGCGAGCCATTTTTGCAATGCTGTTTCCTGGGAAGAGCTGCAGCCTCCAAAGGAGGATGTAAAAATAGTGACATTCTTCAAAAGCAAGGCTGGAAAAACCTCCCCAGGAAAAGCCACAGAGATCTCAGGGCTATTTCAGGAACTCTCAGTGCTGAGGTGACTGTGCTGTGATTCTGTGCTGGTAAATGTGAAATGTGCTTTCGCATTGTCAGGTACCCGCACAGACTTACAGACACACCTT
>NC_081393.1:1965978-1990978 GCF_030684315.1 Stegostoma tigrinum | reverse complement strand
GGAAAACATTCACACAGATCCACTTTACCTGCAGCGAGCTTTCCATGGGAGCAAAGGAATGCTTGGGATGATGTGGAGACAACTGGAGGAGGCGGGGTTGCACTCCTTAGAGCAGAAAAGATTATGAGTAAGATTAACGGAGTGATTTAAAATAATTACAACTTTGGCTGAAGGACAGTTCTCATCCAGAGGTTGTGGAAGGACCTACAGGAAGCCAATTCTTCCTTCTAAACTCAACGAGGCATTCCGAGTTTGTTGTCTTTTAAATTCTCGAATGCATTCTGGAATAATATCTCAGAATATTTCAGGGGGCTGGGCGCTCAGAGATATGGTGAGCTACAGGGTGGAAATGGCCAACTGAAAATCCCAGTCCTCTGTTACTCCTGACTGACATTCGAAAGATTCCTGGTCTGGTCCAAACATTCACTGGGTAGATGCAGAGAACTGTCAAGAAAGAAATTGCACCCTTCCTTTTCTGTCGCCAATGATGTATTTTTGAAGGTGTTCTGTTTTAGCGCAGCAGCCAATTTGCTCACAGAAAGCTCCTCATAAACAGAAATGTGCTAATGACCAGGTAATCTGTTTTTGTGAATGCTGGTTGGGGGGAATTAATATTGGCCAGGAGCCTAGGATAAAACCCCATGTCTCTTCCAAAGAGTGCCATGAGATTGACGGGCACCTGAGATGAACGTCTCCTAAAGACAGAGCTGTTGAGTTACGATGCCATCCTGTGTTAGATGGATGGTGGACATCTATCTTTGGGATGGGGCTTAGAACCATAACTTTGAGCACAGAGCTAGCTGAGAGTGTACCCAACAGAGCTAAATCAGGTTCCGAAATCAGACATGCTTCTTGCTGGGCTGGCATCCACTCTCACAGGAGGGAATCAGTCACCTCCCCATGGTAATTCCTGTTGCAAGGAGTGTGTGGGACCAGGATGCATGGTTCGGATGGATGCTTTCTGGTTCTGCTGAGAATCACATCCGGCTTCCTCACAGTCCTGCTGAGTTTCACACAATGCCACTGGGCAGACAGGGGACACACTCCTGATGATGACAAGGCTCCTGGAAGCACAACAAAACTGAGGAATTAAAAATGAGCCTGAAGCTTTCAAAGGGTTAACTGGCTGCCCTGCTGGGGAAGGGAGGAGGGGGGTTCACTCAGATTGAGTTCCCCACCTCCTCCCTCTATAACCGTGCCCCCCCACCCAGAATAACCTCAGTGCTAACCTGCGTTGTAAATTCATCATGAGAAGCTTTTTTTAGTCCTGATATAAATAGTTTCAGTATCCGACACCAAGTTAACACTTATCTCTGGGCAAAAGGCTAAAATTAGCGAGAGCGGCTGTGCATTTTACGAAAGCGACGTCCCTGCTCCCAAGCTGTGGAATTCTCTGGTTGAGTGGCTAGTTTTAGGTCAGTGGTGGTGGGGACAGGTACAGGATTTGATCTGAGCCTTTAAGACACGAATCCTTTTGATCCAGATCTCCCGTCTCTTTTTGTTTCAGTTTCTTTTGTGTTCTTTTAAAAACGGAAACAGGTTGAGGAGAATGAATTAAAACATCTTTACTCTCAGTCCCTTGCGAGGGTAGGATTAACATCACCAGAAAGCCTCTTGGTGTGTGAGAGTAGATACAGAATGGAGGCAGGATATAAGGTAGGAGAGGACGGAACACTCTTCACACAGTAAACCTGGTAAGAAGGAGCGATGGCAACATTGCAGGTTAGACTGGAGAGAAATTGGGATTGATACCCCCATCCTGGAAGCTTACATCATTTGAACCTGACCCCACTCAGTCAAAAAGCCCCATTTCATTCCGTTTCCAAGGAATAGATGTGATGATAGAAGGATAGCAACCATCAATTATTTTGAAGGATGTGGCTGAGTATTTTTCTGCTGTGGTATCGAGTGTTTAGTGATCTTAAATGGGTGGAAGAAGAGGGGTGAGGGGGGTATGAGTGGGTAAATGTGATTAGGACAGTGTGCTTGCTGACAAACATTGGCCTGCATTGCTAGGCCCAAGTGACATCCTTCAATATTCTCACTTCAGGGTCTTTCTACATCAGTACGCAGTCTTAGGATTGCACCCTTCCTGAGGCAAAGCTGTCACTATGTCCGTGAGGTATTTGTGTCCAAAATCACTGAGGTATCACCAAACTCTTGCATTCTGCTCTGAAGGCACAACTGTTGGGATGTGCCATTTATAGCAGAGACATTCAGACATACAAAGAAGGAGCAGCAGGAAGTTATTCACTTCCTACAGTCAGCTCCACCATCCATTCATACAGCCACAACGCTCACACCACCCTGACACACGTGTACAAACTGAGCCTGTGTCCCCCCCCGTGGTATCTGATACAGGGTATGGTCTACATGAGAGAATGTCCTATCAGATTGCTGACCACAGAAACACAGGACAGAAGGGGTCTTTGGAACTGGCGCTGACAGAAAACTACTCCTAAGTCTACACGAGTGCCACTGGGCCCGTAACCTTGCCGGTTAGGACATTTCAAGTGCTCAAACACTTATTTTGTGAGGTTGAGGAAGACAGGGTTATCTCTGTGATGGGAACATCATCCCATCACCAATCCAGCCATATCCAGCCCTGACGCAACACCACTGGGGCTCATCTCTGCCACAGCGACAGGAAAATCCATTACCATCTGTTTGTAAGGGCCTGGCCAGCCGCGACAGCAATCTCAAGTTGGAAAAACATATGTCACCCTGAATTTGCTGTCCTATGCTGTGGCAGCAGCCAGCCCTGAGGAGGTGTTCCTGGCCTCTGTTACCTTGAGGATCCAGGGCACTGTAAGGAGAGGAGAAGGGGAGCTCTCTGAATGTCCTCTGATTCATATGTATCCCCAGCTAACAGCATGATGATAGATTCTCCAGTCAAGATGGCATTGCTGTTTAGTGGGATCATGCTGTGCACGCATTGGCTCTTGAATCTGCTACATTACAACAGCATGTACACCTCAGGAAGTGCTTTAGTCGCTGGAAGGAGCTTTGCTAATGGTTGTGAAAGTGTGACAGAAATACAAGTTTGTTCTGAGATAGAGGAAACTGCAGATGCTGGAGAATCTGAGATAACAAGGTGTGGAGCTGGATGAACACAGCAGGCCAAGCAGCATCAGAGGAGCAGGAAGGCTGATGTTTCTGGCCTAGACCCTTCTTCAGAAAAAGTTTGCTCTTTTCCTTATGCCGGATTCGGTATCCCGGGATTCACTGACAGCGCAGCGTCTGTGCCCTAACACAGGACTGCAGTTCGCCGAGGTAGATCAACATTCTTTCCTCGTGGGCAGCTAGGGACGGCGATCAATGCTGGTTTGGAGAGCATTGCTCAGGCCCTGGGAAAGGAGATGTTGAGAAAGTGACAGATGCGTCAGGGAGACAAACAGGATCTGGAGGTGTCCTGACAGTTCAGTGTGTGAGTGTGACAAATGACTGTAGAGGTACAGAGACCACAGTGACACCTTCCCTCTCAACAAACTTGCTGTTGTCACAATTAGAAAGACACTTCAGTGCAAATTTTTCCTTCCTGAATTCCTCTGTCCCCATTGACAATGGCAGATGCAATGTAAACATGTCACGTTGTCATCACAACCTCCCACCAGAGGTGGCAGTGTGGTACCTCGGCCCCTCTGTTCTGACCAACTCAGCACCAAAATGTCTGCTCACTCTTCTATTGGACCATGCTGAACTTGAACTCAAAGACTGGTTTCTCAAAGATGCCATGCTGTCTGAGACTGGTCCCCCAAACACCACCGCACATCGTGGGGTCACATGCTGGGCATCCTCTGCTGTGCGACATCAGCCTCTGAACTTCAACAAAGCCATTACAAACAGTGGCAGGTCCTGGAGAGTTCCGTGGCAGCGCGGAATAGCAACATTTCACATTGCCATTTTCGGAGGGGGCTGCAACATCTCCCTCACTGGAGTAACACCGCTCCGAAACGTCCACTGGGCCAGTAGAGCTTTTGAGAAGCCAAAATGCACATCAGTTGCTGCTCTGTACTCTTCGAATCGTACAGCACAGAAGAGGCCCTTCAGCCCATTTTAGTGTGCACCAGCCTATTTCCACTGCCTGCACTTCCCAGCATTTGGACAGAAGTATTCCAGCTGGAGTGGCTGGGACAACTCTAACACCATCTCCCTGCTCTTACCATAAAAGCAAGTATCCCATATTTCTCCTTAACTACACTATTAAACCCATCCTGCCACTTTCAGGGATCTGTGGACAAACATCCCAATATCCCTCTGATCCTCCAATATGACTTATTCCAGAAAACTTTTCCGACTTCAGCTCACCTTGGCTGTTCAATATAGGAAGGAGGAGATTTAAACAAAAAAAAACAGCAATGAGCTGTGTTGGCTTTTGTGAGCCCGGCTGAGAGTTGAAGATGGTAGCGATGGGTATGAAACCCATGTGCCGGCGCCTGGAACACTCCCGCTTCAGCCTCAGGCCTCCCGGTAAGTGTGCCAAATGGAATCTGGGAATATTTATGTTGACAGGAGCTGTGATGGAGGCTTGGTTCAGTTAGGGTGATGGAACAAATGGAGGAGGGACCTGTTTTTTTTTGCCCTGTGTGATAAAAATAGCAAAGGTAATGGATAGCATGACAAGGAGAGCTTCCTGCAGACCACCAGGGGGAAAGACCGCCACAGGGACCCTCCTGGGCTGATCTCAACTCATTTTAAACTGAATCTGCTGACAGTGCCCTGGTGGCATGTTCAAAGATAGATAGAAACATTGATACAGAGGTAGACGGAGAAATAACCTGCACTTTTTCATGGCCTTCAAAAATCCCAAAGAGCTTTCAATCACTTGAACTGTTTTTGAGGTAAAGCCTCAGTTGTGTTTCGGGAATATGAAGGCAGATGTTGTTTTAGTGGTGATGTCAGTGTGCTACTCACACATTGGACCCCTAGGTTCTCGGGAAGGATCACTGGATCCAAAACATTAACTTCTGCTTTCTCACTGCCAGCTCTGCTGGGTTTCTCCAGCAATTTCTGTTTCTGTTTCAGAATCACAGGCTCGTGATCTGAGGACGTGGGTTCAAATCCTACCTCAGCATTTGGTGACATTTCAATTCATTGCAAGCAAAGTCTGGAATTATTTGCTGGCTTTAGCCAAGGAAGTCTGTGACTATGAGCCACAAAACAGTTCACTTTAACTCTCATTTGGGGATGGGTAATAAACATTGGTCTACCAAACACAATTATCCCATGGACAAATGAAAACAAGCAAAGAAAATTCTTTCTTGTGAAGAAATTACACAGAAAACACAAGCCAGAAAATGGTCTGTTGGTCAGCGTTGACCTCAGTGCTATTTCGGAAATGGCTGATGATTTTCCTCCACAAGTAGCTTCCCTGGTTTGGGATCGTGCTCAAGTTGGAATAACGGCAGGATCCCAACGATACATGATAGAGACAGAGCCTGTATCAGGAGGAGCTCTGATTCAAGGTTTATCATCTCGATGTAGGAGCATGTCTCATACCAGCAGGAGTATGCGTTTAGGGTGGACGGAATGGCCTAGTGGTGTTATTGCTGGCCTATTAACCCAGGGACCCACGTAATGTTCTGGGGACCTGGGTTCAAATCCCACCACAGCAGATGGTGGAATTTGAATTCAATTTAAAAAAAATCTGGGAGTAAGAATTGTTGATTGTCAGGAGAAGCCCATCTGGTTCAATAATGCCCTTCAGGAAAGGAAACTGCCATCCTTACCTGGTCTGGCCTACATGTGACTCCAGACCCACAGCAATGTGGCTGACTCTTAACTGCCCTCTGGGCAATAAATGCTGCCCGGCCAGCGACCCCCTCATCCTATGAATGAATAAAGGGGAAAATTGGTGAGGGGGGAAAGTTCAAAGGAGATGTGAGGGGCAAGTTTTTTAGTTACAGAGAGAGCGGTTGGAGTGTGGAACACAGTGATGGTGGGGGCAGATACATTAGGGCATTTAAAGGGCTCTTGGTCAGACACAACAATATGTAAAGAATGGAGGGATATGGTCTAAGTGTGGGGGGAAGGGATGAATTTAATTTGGCGTTATGTTTGGTACAACATTGTGGGCTGAAGGGCCTGTTCCTATGCTGTACTGTTCGATGTTCTATCAATAGGAGGAGGCCATTTGGCCCCTCAGGTCTGCTGTGCCATTCCATTACTGATCTGCTTATGGTCTCAGTTCAATATACCTGTCAACCTCCCCCACCTCCCCTACCTCCATAGCCCTGGAGTCTCTTATCAATCGACAATCCATCTTGAATACACTTAAAGGGCCAATATCCACTCCCTTCTGGCAAACTGCATGTCACCCCATAAGAACCCTCTGTGAGAGAGAAAAATGCACCTCACTCAAGCACCTGACTCGAATGGGTGACCTCTTACTGTTAAACGGTGTGTGTTAGTTTTAGTCGCTCACCCTCTCCAGTCCCACCTCAATCTCATATGCTCTCTCTTCTGAATGACTGTCAACAACAGGCTTCTCTTCCAAGTGACCCCTAACTTTTCCTAATTCCTATCTCTCCCCAGACGAATTGGACATCTTAAGCTTTTCAGCTGGCTATGATACAAATGCTATCTTTAATTTCCAGCGTTACCCCAGAGTAGCTTCCTCTCCTGAGAGATGTTAAAGTCCTCAAAATAAACCCTTGACCAATGGGAAACTCTAGCTGACACCCAACTCAAACAGTGTTGCCAGGAACTTGCCATCCCTCCAGCATGTGACTGAGGTACCAGGAGATGGGAGGTTGGCTAACATGGTGTGATTATTTCAGAAAGACTATAAGGAAAAGCCAGGGAGCTATAGACTAGTGATGTTACTGGGTACGTTGTTGGATGGAATCCCCAGGGACAGGATTTGCAGGTTTTTGGAAAGGCAAGGACTGATTAGGGATAGCCAACATGGCTTTGTGTGTGGGAAATTGTGTCTCACTAACTTGATTGAGTTTGTTGAAGAGGTGACAGAGAACATTGATGAAGGCAGAGCTGTAAATGTTGTCTGTATGGACTTCAGTAAGGCAAGGTTAGATCACATGGGATTCGGGGAGCTAGCTAGTGGATACAAAATTGGCTCGAAGGTAGGAGACAGAGGGTGGTGGTGGAGGATTGCATTTCAGACTGGAGGCCTGTGACCAGCAGTGTGCCACAAGGATCGGTGCTAGGCCTTTTGCTCTTCATCATTTATATCAGTGATTTCAATGTGAACATAGGAGGTATGGCTACTAAGTTTGCAGATAACACAAAAATTGGAGGTGTACTGGGCAGTGAAGAAGGTTACCTCAGAATACAACGGGACCTTGATCAGATGGACCATGGGCCGAGGAGTGACAGATAGAGTTTAATTTAGATAAATGTGAAGTGCTGCATTTTGGGAAGGCAATTCAGGGCAGGAGTTATACACTTAATGGTAAGGTCCTGGGGACCGTTGGTGAGCAAACAGACCTTGGGGTGCAGGTTCCTAGTTCCTTGAAAGTGGAGTCACATGTAAATAGGATAGTGAAGGAGGTGTTGGTGTGCTTGCTTTTATTGGTCAGTGCATTGAGTATAGGAGTAGGGAGGGTCATTATGTGTCTGTACAGGACATGGGTTAAGTTACTTCTGGAATGTTATGTTCAGTTCTGGTCTTCTAGCTGTGGGTAGGATGTTGTGAAACTGGAAAGGGTTCAGAAAAGATTTACAAGGATGTTGCCAGGGTTGGAGGGTTTGAACTAAAGGGAGAGGCTGAATAGCCTGGGGCTATTTTCCCTGCAGTGTCAGAGGCTCAGGGGTGAGCTTACAGAGGTTTATAAAATCATGAGGAGCATGGATAGGGTGAATAGACAAGGTTTCTTCCCCCAGGATAGGCATCTCCAAAACTAGAGGGGCATAGAAGGTGAGAGGGGAGAGATTTGAAAGGGACCTAGGGGGCAACTTTTTCACACACAGGGTGGTGTGTGTATGGAATGAGCTGCCAGAGGAAGTGGTGGAGGCTAGTACAGTTACAACATTTAAAAGGCATCTGGATGGGTACATGAAAAGTAAGAATTCAGAGGCATATGAGCCGAATGCTGGCAAATGGGACTAGATTAATTTCGGATATTGGTCAGCACGGACGGTTTGGACCGAAGGGTCTGTTTCTGTGCTGTACAGCCCTGTGCGTGGTTTCCAAAGCTCTGGAGCAGGCACCAGCCTACAAAGAAGGCATCAGCATGGATCCACCAACACCACAGGTCAGTTTGGGGTGATATGGGCTAGGAGCAGGCAGGTGGCACAAGTTTAGTTTGGGAGCGCGGTCATCACAGACTGGTTGGACTGAAGGGTCTGTCTCTGTGCTGTATGACTGTGACTTTGCCCCTTCCCGAATTGGGTTTTTCATCTTTCTGAAAAAGGCTGGTAGGTCAGATTTCACTGACATGAGGCTGCCCTCCCATTGTCTCCTACAGAGTGAAGGCTATTAGCCGCAACATTTCACAAGTGCTTGGTTGAATGAAACGTTTTGAGGCTCCTTAAGGATGAGAAAGACATGACATAAATAGAAGTTCATTCCTTCTCTCAGCTTTTAAATGCCTCTTTGAAACTTTCACGACTGTGAGCCACTTGCCTGAACTCAGTGACCTCCTTAGTACGTGGCCTTTGGGATGAACACCAGGCTGCGTTCTTGCATGTTGTCTTCGTGTTTAACCACTTTCCTTTCCCTGATTTCACCCACAAGTTGCGAGAACATCACCTGCGATCTTGGGGGTTGCTGAGCCCCCAGGATTTCCCTGGATTCCCCAGGAATTAAACACTGATCTCCACGAGCAAAGTCCAGGGTATCGTTGACACGTTAAAAACTGTGTTTCTGTTCAATGATTTCTGAAGGAAGAGATTGGCTTTTCAAATTGCACTCATCAGGCCGGGCCAAGGAATCCCAAGAGAATGTCAGATGAAACATTTCTTTCATCAACACTTAACTTCAGTTCGGCTAGGTGACTTTCTGTTGTAATTTGGGCACATCTATCTCTTTGTGTTAGCAACATTGGGGGGAGAATTTTACCAGGACCGGAGAGTTTGTGTTCTAAGAGGCATTTTTTCCCCAGAGCATAGGAGGTTGAAGGGTGACCTTGTAGAGTTTTATAAAGGCACAAGGGGCAGAGATAAGGTGAACGGCAGGTGTGTTTTCCCTGGGGTTGTGGATGTTGAGATGAGGGGGCATGTGTTTGAGGTGAGAGGGGAATGATTTAAAAAAGGCACAAGGGACAATGTCTTTACACAGAGGGTGGTATGTGTGTGGAATGGACTTCTTGAGGAAGTGGTGGATGTGGATACAGTTACAATATTTAAGAGATATTTGGATAAGTACATGCATTGGAAAGGTTTGGAGGGATACAGGCCAGGGACAGGCAGGTGGGTCTAGTTTAGTTTGGGATGATGGTCAGCGCAGACTGGTTGGGCCGAAGGGTCTGTTTCCATGCTGTATGACTGTGTGGCTGAGGAATGACAGGACAATGGGTGGATAGACATGCCAATATTTGTGATATCCTGGGATTCGGGAGGAACGGGGTGCTTCAGGGTCACCTCCAGGGGTGAGCGCTAACACACGGCCCAGATCACTGGGGCCTGGCACAATTGCAAAAGCAAATTGATTTTATTTCTGCCTTTGTAAACAAAAGGGGGAGAATGAATCGTCTCCTAATTTTAATCAGCATGTGAGGGACCACGCCCGAAACAGTGACCAGCTGAGCCGACGTCATATCCGTGTCTACCAGCTGTACAGCCGAACCAGTGGGAAGCACGTCCAGATCCTCGGCAAGAGAATCAATGCGACAGCAGAAGACGGGAGTAAGTACGGTAAGGAATACAGCTTGTCCCTCTGTTACTATTGGCTGTGTGCAGTTATCCCACTAGCCTTGCCCAGAATGGGAATGATCACTCTCACTGGGACGTGACCGCTGGAAGCTAGTATTTCATCACCTTCCCCAGGCACTGCAGGACCAACTACGCTGGGAAGGGCCACAGTTCAGTTGGTTGTAGACTTTGCTCACTCGGTAAGAAGCCTTGTTGCTATAAAAGGGGCTCTGCATGTGGGAATAACACTGTAGTCTCACTGCTCCCTGCATTTTCCTCAATCCACTGCTAACAGTGATCACAACTCCTCAAGTTTTAGAATAGCCCTGAACTAGGATAAGTGGCAAGGTGCTACATTGGCAGAGGGCGAACTGTGTCGGTAGTGGGCACTGTTTAAAGAGAGTTCAGGATTGGTAAGTTCCAGTTAGATGAAAGGACAAGAATGGCAAAGTGAAGGGACCCGCAGATAGCCAGGAGGTTGTGAATGCAGTCACCAGGGAAAAAGAAGCACATGCGAGGTTGAAGAAGCTAAAATCGGACGGGGCCCCATCAGGAACATAAACAAAGCAGGGAATGAGGACAGCAACAAAGGGCTATGAAAGGACCCTGTAAAGCTGGGTTACAGAGAATTCCAAGGCATTCTACAGATACTAGGATAACGAGGGAGAAGGTAGGACCACTCAAGGCATTGGTATTCACTCAGGAGAAGGATATGGAGGATGGTGAGATTTGTGTGGAATATGCTAATATGCTGCAGCATTTTGAGATCAAGAAAGAAGTGGTGTTGGATCTCCTGAAGAGCATTAAGGTGGATAAGTCCCCAGGGCCCGATGGTATCTACTCCAGGTTTTTCAGAGAAGTGGGAGGAGATTGCTGGCACCTTGACCTAAATCTGTGTGTCCTCGCTTACCACTGGAGAGGTCCCAGAGGGCTGGCAAGTAGCTAATGTTCCTCTGTTTAAAAAGGGAAATATGGATAACGCAGGGAACTACAGACCGGTGAGTCTTACATTCATGCTGGGAAGCTGTTGGAGAGACTGATCGGGGATAGGATTTACGTGCATTTGGAAAAGCACGGCCAGTTAGGGACAGTCAGCATGGCTTTGCGCAGGGCAGGTCATGTCTTACTAACTTGAGTGAATTTTTTGAGGAGGCGACAAAGGTGGTTGATGAGGGGAGAGCAGTCAATGTTTTTTGCATGGATTTTATTAAGGGTCTCGACAAAGTCCCTCATGATAGGCTGACCCAGAAGATTAAGGTGCCGGAATCAACAGTGACATGGCTGTGTGGATTGAGAACTGGCTTGCACACAGAAGGCAGAGGGTAGTGGTGGAAGGGTGTTTCTCAGGCTGCGACTAGTGGTGTTCTGCAGGGATCTGTACTAGGACCTCTGCTGTTTGTAATATCTATAAATGACTTGGATGAAAATGAAGATGAGAAGGTTAGTAAGTTTGCAGATGATAAAATTGGTGGAGTTGTGGATAGTGTAGAAGGTTGTCAAAGGATTCAGTGGGACACAGATCAGTTGTAGATATGGGTGGAGAAATAGCAGACGGAATTTAACGTGGGCAAGTGTGAGGTCCTGCACTTTGGGAGATCAGATGTTAAGGGAAAGTATATGGTTAGCGGCAGGTCTCTGAACAACAGCGATGTTCAGCGGGATCTTGGCGTTCAAGTCCATAGCTTCCTGAAAGTGGCCCCATAAGTAGATAGGGTGGTAAAGAAGGCGTGTAGCATGCTTCCTTTTATAAGACTTTGATTAGGCCACAATTAGAGTATTGTGTTCAATTCTGGTCACTACATTACAGGAAGGATGTGGAGACTTTGGAGAGGGTGCAGAAGAGGTTTACCAGGATACTGCCTTGATTAGAGAGTATGAGCTATAAGGAGAGGCTGGAAAAGCTCTGGTTGTTTTCTCTGGAGCGGGGCAGGCTGAGTGGACATTGATAGAGATGCACATATAGCATTGATGGTCAGAATCTTTTTCCCAGAATTGGAATGTCTAACACTAAGCAGCATGCATTTAAGGTGAGAGGGGCAAAGTTCAAAAGAGACGTGAGGGGCAAGGTTTATTTTACACAGAGAGTGGTCGGAGTGTGGAAAGCACTGCCAGGGGTGGGGGTGGGGGCAGATACAATGGGGGCTTTAAAGGGACTTTATATAAACACATAAATATGCAAGGAATGGAGGGATTATAGCCCAGGGGCAGGCAAAAGGGATTAGTTTCATTTGGAGTCATGTTTGGCACAAAATGATGGGCCAAAGGGCCAGTTCCTGTGTGCTGTATGTTCTATGTTCTCTATACCTGGACACCATTCGTCACATACAGAAAAGCCCTGGAGAAACTCAGCAGATCTGGTGACATCTGTGAAGAGAAATTAGCATTACTGTTTCGGGCCCAGTGACCTTTCCTGAGTTTTGCTTTCAGATTTCCCAGCAACCTCTGTTCTTTGTTACTTGTTAACTAGACGTTGACAAAACCTCCAGCCCAGACCCAGTTTCTGCTCTCAGCCCCAACATTTCAACTGTCTAAACACAGGAAAAGAGGCACGCAGGGAAGGAATCTAACCAAGGATTTGTCAAGGTTACACAGAGAATAACAGATAGCTTGGAGTGAGTTACAGGCAGGAATGTTACCGAGGGATTCAGGGGAGGTTCATATGTATCGATAAACGATACCCAGGAATGAGTTAACAACTGGAATCTGATGGAAGGGCTCGGGGTGGTTCATGTACACGATAATAGATATCCAGAAGTGAGATACAAGTTGGAAGCCACTCTGTCAGCTGGGGGAGTATGTGTTGAATAATAGATAACTGACAGCGAGTCCACATTTTAGATCTAATTGAAGGATTCAGGGAATTTATTTATTGAATGACAGTTCGCCAGAAGTAAATTACACATGGGTGCTGAATCGAGGGATTTGTACAGAGAACAACAGACATAAGTAATAGGCTGGAATCGAATTGAGAGATTTGAATGGTTTTTATAACAGATAACTGGGCCAATGATAGGAAAATGCAGGTGAAACTCAACAGGCCTGACAGCACAAGGGGAGAGAGAGAGAGAGAGGGAGGGAGGGAGAAAGAGAACATTTTGAGGCTAATGTGACTCTCCTTTAGAACATTAGCTCAGTGTCTTCCTGCACGGGCGCTGACTGTCTCCAGCCTCGGCTGCAAGATTTTGCCCAGAACAGAAACCCAGGCTTGAGCTGCGTACTGGGTTCAGCCCCAGGTTTGGTCGTTTATTTACGGAATGACACGGTTTTAATTTAGGGTGATGGGAAGGTTCCCACTTCCCTGCAGAATGGGACTCCCTCTTAATGGGCAAGTCAGGAAACTTTGCCTGTGAACGTTCTGCGAAACTGAAAGAGATTGGGGAAAGACCCAACTCATTCCCATGACTGACAGGATTGTATTTGGTGAAGGTGACAGCGCAGCAAAGACGTCAAAAAAAACTGCAGTAATCATTGCGAGACCTCTGCTCATGTTCTAAGGAGACAGGTTCAAATCCCAGCCGAGCAGATGGTGGAACTTAAACTCAATTCATCTGGAAATGAAGCAGTGACTGTGAAATTGTCATTGATTGATGTGAAAACCCATCTGGTTCACTCATGCCCTTCAGGGGAGGAGATCTGCCTTCCTTACCCGGTCTGGCCTACATTTGATACAGATCGATAGTAACATGGTTGATTCTGAAATGGCCTGGCAAGGTGCTCGATTTGGGGACAGTTAAGGATGGATAATAGATGATGGTGTTGCTAGTGGCACTCGCGAGACCACTCACGAATTAAAATGAAGCTCCCACTTACCAACGAGACCCTCGATTGTGCTCCGTCCTCGGTAGATGTGGGTCCACTGGTCTTTGGGGAACACAATGATTTTAACGGGCGATCCCTTTTCTTTCAGCGAAATTGCTGGTGGAGACGGACACATTCGACAGTCGAGTGAGGATCCGGGGAGCAGAGACCGGGCACTACATTTGCATGAATCGAAGGGGAAAACTTGTTGGGAAAGTAAGTGGCCAGGCAAAGATAGGTGCCTGTGTTAGGGGGAGGGAGGGAGGGAGGGTCTATATGGTGTCACACCCACAAGGTTTGAGGAAACTTAGACAAACACCCTTGGAATTAACCCTAACATCAAAGTGAAACACATTAATGCTTGAAATAAATTCTGAGCCCTTCCCGCTCATTTCTCCCAATTGTAACAACTGCGCCATCATGCAAAAGCTTACCCTTTCTGATCTGATGTGCCTGTAAGTTCTCTAAAATCGTACAGTCATGCAGCAAGGAAACAGACCTTTTGGTCCAACCAGGCTGTGCTGGACATTATCCCAAACCAGACAACTCCCACCTGCCTGCTCCTGGCCTATATCCCTCCAAACCTTCCCCGTTCATATATCCATCCCAATGTCCTTTAAAAGTTGTAACTGTACCCACCACTTCCTCTGGACGTTCATTCCACACACGAACCAGCCTCTGTGTAAAAACTTTGTCCCTCGTGCCTGTTTTAAATCTCTCTCCTCTCACCTTCCTCGTACACTTTCAGCCTTTTGACGCAGATTTTGATTTCAGGAGTGAGGAAAGGCAGACATGTGGTTTGATCTGGAATGCACTGCTGAGAGGTTGTGGAAAGAGACTCGGTTGTAATCTCCAGAACCCAGGAGACAGCAAGACCTGCCGATGCTGCAGTCAGAGTCAACACAGTGTGGAGCTGGAGGAACACAGTGGGTCAGGCAGCATCAGAGGAGCAGGGAAGTTGATGTTTTGGGTTGGGAGCCTTTGTCACTGTATTGACGTGATCTCCAAAGCCAAATTGGATAAGTACTTAAAGAAAGACGGGGCTATGAGCAGAATCTGGTTAGAAAACTCCTTCAAAGAGCCAAAACAAACAGAATAGGCTGAGCGGCTTCATTCTCTGTTGTAGAATCTATTCCATCATTTGACTAATCGTTATTGGCAGCCTCTAAGAGACTTGCATTTCCAAAGCACCTCTCGTTACTCCAGGACATCCCACATCACGTTACAGCTGATAAAATACTTTTCAAATCGTGCTGACATTATAATGTGAGAAATACAGGAACCAGGTCACATCCAGCATCCTCTCAGAAACAGCGACGTGGTAGCAATGAGAGAATCTGCTGTCGACATGATGGTTGGGTGATAAGTAGGGGATCTCGAACAACAGTAGAACTCCTTTTTCGAGATGGTGGCCATGAGATCACTTCCAATTATCCACCAGAAATGACCATTTTTATTTGGCTGACCAGGCATCCCACTATTAATTATAAGATCAGCAACATTAGCACTGCTGCCTCACAGCGCCAGGGACCCAGGTTTGATTCCACCCTCGGGCAACTGTCTGTGTGGAGTTTGCACATTCTCCCCGTGTCTGCGTGGGTTTCCTCTCGGGTTAGGGTGGCTTGGCCATGTTTAATTGCCCGAAGTGTTCAGGGATGTGTAGGTCAGTTGGGTTACAGGGAAAGGATAGGGGGATAGGGGCTGGGTGGGATGCTCAGAGGGTCGGTGTTGACTTGTCGGGCTGAAGGGCCTGTTTCCACACTGTAGGCATTCTATGATTCTGTGTACTTTTTGCAACTTAGCAAGGGCTTCACAGCTTTTTGGAGAGGTTCCCCATCAAAACCAGAAGGGGTTACTCTCTAGAAACCAGGAGCTCTAAAGGAAAAGTGTGACAACAGGGAGTCACATCACCATGTCGCATTAGCAAATAGAACATGAGGGGAGATGTCCTCCAGACAATGGCCAGGATGCTAAGTGCCATTTTCACTGTGCTACACCTTGCTCTGGAGATGAATGTGTGAAGGGAGCTACAAACGTTTGCAGGTAGTGGTTTGAATTTGTGGTTGAACATTTCTAGGGATGAAGGTAGAGCCTTCCTGTTTTTGAAGGTTACAGTTTCAGACATAGATCACTCTTTCCAATGAAGCTAGTGTTTGTCTTCTGTCCTCACCACCAACTCTGCTCTCTAGTCTTTGGGATTTTTCTGCCCACTTTGCAGCCATTACCTGAACTTGACTCAATTTCTCATCAGTTATTTCTCAGTCGAGCTTCTAACCCAACATCCCCTTTCTCCTGATGTCTGAGACCCAGCTCAGCTTTGTAACCGACCGATAGCTCTGCAATCCTGCAATTCCGACCTCTCACCGTGCTCACTTTATCATAGCTCCCTCATTGGCTGTCATGCTTCCCAGTGTCAGGCCCTTCAGTTCTGGAATTTCCTCTCTCAGTCTCTCTCCACCTCGATCTCTTCTTGTAAGTCGTTCCAGTTTGACCCAGATTCAAATAGCCTGTTCCAGGATCTTCTCACGTGTCAAACACCGGACCTGTACTGCCTAGGGGCCCTCCTAATAGTGCTATATCAATGTAAAAAGATAGGATTTGTCTGTTCTTTTTCCCTGACTTTGGGGTCTCACTGCGCCGCAGTTTCTCCAGCAAAATGAATGGCTGCAGTTTAACAAGTTGGCGATGGGAGGCAGTGGAATGTGCTCCCTAGGGCTGGAGCCCAGGGCAGGGAGTAAACATTCTGCTCGCTCCCATGGAAGGGGGAAATGTGACCTGACATCTAAAACTGTGGCGTTTATTCTTTTGTCTTTGCTCCAGCTGGTTGGAAAGGGGAAGGACTGCATTTTCACAGAAATACTACTGGAGAATAACTACACAGCACTGAGGAACACCAAATACAATGGGTGGTACATGGCCTTCACCAGGAAAGGGCAGCCCAGGAAAGCCACAAAGACCAGGCAGAATCAGAGAGAAGTCCACTTCATGAAAAGACTCTTCAAAGGGGAACCACTCTTTCCAAACTGGGACAGGCAAAGGCACTTTGAGTTCCTCAATTACCCCAACACCAAACGGACCCAGAGAACCCGCTTGCCCAGAAGGCACCGGACCTAGGCCAGGAGTGACTGTCAATATTTTTTAAATGAGATGTTTTATTTTTTTACACTTGGTTTTTCATGGGTAGATGGTGCTACGCACGTAGGTTTTTCAAGATAAAGAAAAAAAGTGACAAAAAAATGATTAATAAAATGAAAGAGACGAACTCCTGAGAACAAAACGCTATTCCATGTGTGCTAGGGTGGAAAAGTCAAGGACTTGTGTGTTCCAGCTCATTGATGGCGAATGAGTTCGGAAGCTGATCAGACAAATAAAGAAAGCACTTGGAGTTGTGTCGTTCTTTGTGTGTCCTCAGGGCAATCCCCGCAGCACATTACAGCCGGTGAAATCGTTCGGGAGCTGTTTGCGAATGGCAGTCTTTCCAAAGATTATTTAGCCGTAGACATGAATCCAGCGTGTGGTGTACTGTTGCCTCTGAGTTAGAAAGTTCAGTCCCACTCCAGATACCACATTCATCTTGGATTGATGTTCCTGTTTTAAGAACTGTAGGAGGCAGTGTCTCTCTCACAGGAGATGTTAAGGAATCTTCCCTCAGGCTGGACATTAACAGTAGAGTAACAGAATGGAAGCAGTGGAACCGGTTGAGGGCTGACTTTATCCAGGTTTATAAATCATGCAGGGTGCAAATAAGTTGAATGGTAGGTGCCTTTTCCCTTGGGGGGGGATGGATTTCAAGATGAGGAGGGCATATTTTTAAGACGGGAGGAGAAAGATTTAAAAAAACCATGGGGGCAATTTTGTTTTTTACGCAGAGAGTGAAATGTGTGTGGAATGTACTTCCAGAGGAAGTGGTGGATGTGAGTATAGTACAACATTTAAAGGATATTTGGGTAAGTACATGAATAAGAAAGGTTTGGGGGGACTTGGGCCAAGTGCAGGCAGGTGGGACGAGTTTAGGTCGGGGTCGGCACGGACTGGTTGGAGCGAAAGGTTTGTTTCCATGCTGTGTGCCATTCTATGACACTATTTCGAAGAGGAGCCAGAGACTTCTCCCCTGGGCCCTAGGAAATGCTTTATCTCTCAGTCAATGTTGTCAAAAAGTAGCCATCAGTCTCAATGCCCTGTCTGGGAGATCCCTGCTTCTCAAGCTGTGAGATAGCTCCTGAGGTCGTGAGGGTTGCAACAGAACACAAGTTCTTTGCTTCTTGAATGGCACGACGCCACAGGAAGCGAGAACACCACCTAATGGCATGCCATGTCTTGAGGATACTTTGACAGTTGGAAGGTGAGGAACCAGTACCATGAACAGGGTCCAAAAACCCGTCTCCCGGGGGCGCGGGGGGGAAGGGCCTGGTGCTGGGGGAAGACAAATGCAGAAACAGAACCAGAATGTGTAAGAAGGAAACACCTGCCAGTGGAGAAAATGGCCAGAAAGGCTCCTTTTCCAAGGTGGACGTGCCCCTGCAGCCTCGTGAGTGGGTGAAACTGATTGAAGGGAGCTGTAATAAAACCTATCAAAAGGAGCAGCGGAATCTCCAGCAGTTTGTCTGTGTACACACACTAAGGATGCTCTGAGCAACTTTCCACGATGACACAGAAATGAATAAACAAGCAGCTAGCCTATTGAAGGATGTTTAAGCATCAGGACAGCACACTTAATCCAATCCTATGCACAGGCAAGTGTTCCAGTCGGAATTGGAAACGGCTCACTTTCCCCTATACACCAAGGGGATAGTTGAATGGACACCAAACAGGAATTAGATTGGGAGTAGAATGGGAGAAACATGACATCACATTCCACAAGTGACTTTCATCCCGGTTACAACAGTAGCTGCTGCCTTTAATTTTGCGAAGCAGGACAATATGATACAGAGTGTAGGGAAGCAGTCTGAGGGAGTACAAGATGGAGTGCAACTGGAGAGGTTTGTCCCAAATTCAACAGAGTGGGGCAATTGAGAGACTCAGTCGTTTATCCTACTTCAGATTTCCCACTCTTTGTCAGCAACAAGCCACACTTAGCTCACCTTCACCATTTGGAGCTCCCCCATTGATTGAAATGAACGGTCAGACAGAATGGATAATTAACAGAACAGGAAGATGCAATTTGTGAGCCCAGGTAGAGCCGCAGAGCTGTACGGCACAGAAACTTCAGTCTAACTCATTCACGCCGACCAGATATCCTAAATTAATCCAGTCCCATTTGCCAGCATTTGGCCCACATCCCTCTAAACCCTTCCTTGTCATGTACCCATCCAGATGCCTTTTAAATGCTGTAATTGTACCAGCCTCCACCACTTCCTCTGGCAGCTCGTTCCACACACACATCACCCTCTGTTCCATCAGGGTGACAGAAGGCTAGCCCACCCCGGAGAGTGACTTCGCCCCTGACACAGGACATTTGAGGAGACCATTCAAGCCAGTCCTGCTGTTCACATCGATGATAGCTGGTGCATACCTGTTTGAACACAATATCCCAGCACAGATAACCAACATAAAGTCTGTCAGTCTCAGTTTTGGAACCTCTTCAGTGACCCACGACATTTTGGCATTGTTGATTTCTGGTGCCCATTGTGCAAAAAAAAACTAATATAACTTCAGAAAACTTGCTTCAAATTTCATGCCCCCATCCCTTTTAAACTCCCACTGGTTAAAGTGGTTACTCTGTCTTTACCCGATTAAATTCTTATAACTTGTCTAAACCCTCCATTAGCCTAGCCTTTCTAGAAAAGATCGATTTTTCTATTTTGAAAAGAGAGCTGGCTGTATTCCTGGACATGGTATCTGCGGGATGATCTGTATCCATTCAGCCTTTTTACCAATTCTCCCATAGGATCCTGTGGAATAAATTGATTGTTCACAGAAAATGGAAACACAAAAGATTTGTCATCAGTGCCTGGAGAATCTATAATCAGTCATATTTCAGATCTCCAAGAAGAGAGGCACACTGCCAAAAGCTTTCATCTGTCATTCATCAGGACAGACACAAGAATGTCAAATTTGAAATGATCACAACAATTTATACAACAGGAGGAAAAGAAGCTGATTCAGATTAGCTCAGGGGTTGTTGTGAAGCAAGCAACAGAGAATTGAAGGCTCCCTAAGTTTGTGGGTAATTCCAAAAAGGAACAAGCATTCAACATATAGCCATAGTTCACAGAGAATGGGATGTTGCTTATGTGGCTTCTTGCTAGTTTAGCATTAGAAGCTGGATTGATGACCCCAAATTGTTCTTGCAGTTATTAGCACAGTCAAGATTCTTCAGCAAGTACTGTCTAATCATGCGACAGTTTACCTGCACAGATTTCATGTTTGATATGTTCCTTCAGTTTGTTGTAATGGACAGCGTGCAGATCACACCCAACCAACCCATGCTTGCAAAACCCACTCTTTTTTGTTTTTAAGACAAAGAACCGTGGATGCAGGAAATCTGAAACAGTAATTGCCAGAGAAATGACAGTAGTTCTGTGGGGAGAAAGTGGAGTTGATGTTTTGAGCCCAAAAGCATTAACTCCGTTTCCCGCTCCACAGGTGCTGCCAGATCTACTGAGTTTCTCCAGCAATTTCTGCTTCGGTTCCAGCATTTGTACAACTGAGTTAGCTCCTGTACCATGTTCTTGGTTCTTCCTGCACTCCCCATTTAACCACTGCTCTCTCTCTCTCTCTCTCTCTCTCGAGAATGCAGAACCAAACACGAGCTGGGCAGTGAGAAATGCTCTGGAGGGTTGTCTCCGTCTGCCTGTTTGTTCTTGATTTCCTCTCTCACTGCAGATAGTTCGCTGGACTGTGGTTTGCGATGCAGAGTGATGCCAACAGTGTGGGTTCAACTTCTGCACCATCTGAGGTTCCCGTGAAGGACCCTCATTCTCAATATCTTCCCCCTTCCTGACGTGTCCCCCATCACATTAAGTTCACCTCCAGTCCACCTCCTCTCTCTCACTCTCTCTCTCTCTCTCCTGCGTGGGGGAGCAGCCCTTTGGTCTGTATGAGGCTCAAGACTTTTATTCAAATCCCAACATGCCAATTAATAATCAATAATCGGACATTAAAAGAAAATCTCAGCAATGCTGGCTGCAAAACTCCAGCTGTTTTGGTTATAGCCTATCGAATTCACTTTGATCCTTTTCAGAAGGAAATCTTCCATCCATGTACAATCTGGCCCACACAGGACTGCAGGCTCCTGTCTGCTCCCTGGAATGATCTTTGCTGTAAGTTATGGGGTGACCACACCTTTATAAACCCTCCCTGTGGAGACGTCATTCTCACTGCAGGGTTGGTGGATGTTGCTCAAGCTGCCGAATCCAGAGGTGTAGTTCCTGCAGTTGATGGCGTTCCCTGTATACGCGATGATCCAGGGAACACAACATTTCCTGGCATTTCCACATGGAGCACCATGTGAACTCCGTGCTGCTCTCTCATTCAGTTCACTCTTCACAAAAACATGAACCACTCACCGGCCACTCAGTTCTCTCTGCTGACACCATTTCAACATGGGGATGTTAACCAAACTTATAACTTTTTTCAGGTGGTGTGTGTATCACAGGCAAGTCCAACATCTATCGCTGATGTCTTTTGGCTTTTGTGAACGTGGCAGGCCACTGTCTGGAGCCTGTGTGCTCTGTCTGGCTCAGACTTCTCCGCAGCAGTTTGATACAATGGAGTGTTTGCTCAATCATTTCAGATAACAGACAGAAGACAACAACCTTGCTGTGAGTATGGAGTCACGTGTAGGCCACTCCGTGGATGCACGGATGATTTCCTTCTCAAAAAGACTAAGAGAATTCGATAAGCTTTAGCCGCAGGTGAGGTGCCAGAAGACTGGAGGTCGGCTGATGTGGCCCCCCTATTAAAGAAAGGTGGTGAGGAAAGGGCAGGGAACTGTAGACCAGTGAGCCTGACATCAGTGGTGGGCACATTGTTGGGGGAATCCTGAGGGACAGGATTTCTATCTATTTGGAAAGGACTGATTTGTGAGAGTTAACATGACTTTGTGCGTGGGAAATCGCATCTCGCTAACTTAGTTGAGTTATTTGAAGGAGTGACAAAGAGGATTGATGAGGGCAGAGTGCGGGACGTGGTCGATACGGACTTCACTAAGGCATTTGACAAGGTTCCTCGTGGTAGCCTGATCAACAAGGTTAGATCCTGTGGAATACAGTTCCATGGAATAATTTAGATACAGCGCTGACTTGAAGATAGGAGACAGAGGGTGGTGGTGGAGGGTTGCTTTTCAGACTGGAGGCCTATGACAAGAGGTGTGCCACAAGGATCAGTGCTGGGTTCACTGCTTTTCATCATTTATATAAACGATTTTGATGTGAACATTAAAGGCATGGTTAGCAAGTTTGCAGATGACACCAAAATTGGAGGTGTACTGGGCAGTGAAGATGGGTACAACGGGATCTTGATCAGATGGGCCAACAGGGCTGAGGAGTGACAGATGGAGTTTAATTTTGAAAATATACACATAATGGTAAGGCCCTGGGGAGCGTTTCTGAACAAAGAGACCTTGGAGTGCAGGTTCAGGGTAAGTGGAGTCGCAGGTAGATAGGATAGTGAAGAATGTGCGTGGTATGCTTGCCTTTATTGTTCATTGCTTGGATGTATGGGGGTGGGAGGTCATGTTGCGGCTGTACAGGACATTGGGTAAGTCACTTTTGGGATGTTGCATTCAATCCCGGTCTCCCAGCTATTGGAAGAATGTGTGAAACTTGAAAGGATTCAGAAAGAATTTACAAGGATGTGGCCAGGGTTTGAGGGTTTCAGCTTCAGGGAGAGGCTGAATAGACTGGGGCTATTTTCCCTGGAGGCTGAGGGGTGATCTTATAGAGGTTTATAAAATCATGAGGGGCATGGATAATGATTATTCAAGGTCTTTTTTCCAAGGGTCAGGGAGTCCAAAACTGAAGGGCAAAAGGTGAGAGGGGAAAGATTTAAAAGGGACTTAAGGGGTAACAGTTTCATGCAGAGGGTGCTGTGTGTATGGAATGAGCTGCCGGAGGAAGTGGTGGAGGCTGGTACCATGACAGCATTTAAAAGGCTTCTGGATGGGTACATGTTTGGGAAGGATTTAGAGGGATATGGGCCGAATGCTGGCAAATGGGACTAGATTAATTTCGGATATCTGGTTGGCATGGGCAAGTTGAACTGAAGGAACAAAAGCAGAAGTTACCAGAAAAGCTCAGCAGGTCTGGCAGCATCTGTGAACAAAAAATCAGAGTTAAGGTTTCGGGTCCAGTGACCCTTCCTCAGAACTAGACTGAAAGTCTATTTCCAAGCTGCACAGCTCCATGGCTTTACATCCTCAGAGCATACACCTGGATCTCGGATCACTAGTCGAGGGATAATACCTCCTTCCTGTTAAATGTTTTCCTTGAACCTTATTATTCACAATAAATTATTTTCATTTCACCTCTGCTTTGACTAATTCCTGAACTCTGGAGCTGGGAAACATGGATACAACCAATCAGCTTGCAGGTTACTTTGATGACAAACTCTCTCTCTCTGTTCTTGTTGAGGCTGAAAGGCCTCAAGTCTGGCTTTCCATTTCTGCTCTTCCCCACATTTCCAGCTTTCTCTTGGCTGTTTCTCCTCCCCTTCTTTCTCTCTGGGTAAGTTGGAGCTTTTATTAACATTGCACTTGTGAGAAAGCCTCATTTCTCAAAGAAAGAAACATTTACTCTTGCTGATATCCTTTCACTGATATGTATACCTGTTGGTTTGTGAAGCTCACTGAAATGGTTTTGTATAGATATCCATTTGTGTTTCTCTGCCTTGTTTGTTGTTGTCATTGAGGTTAATGCTTTGGCATCGCTGTCTTTAAGATATTGTGTTTTTGAAGATTTATTTATTTGTATGAGGGTTATACCCCATTTCTGTAGGCTCTGGAATTTTCTCCCTAAACTTATTTACCTCTGTCTCTTTCCCCTGTTCGAAGGTGCCCCTTAAATCCTAACTCTCTGATCAGACTTCTACCCACCTATTCTCAAACCTCCTTTGTGTCAGTTCAGTGTTAATCTGGTTTGATAATGTTGCTGCGACACCCTTTATTGCTGTATCATGGTGTTGATAAATTGATGTTGAGGTTACATTTCTGAGATGAAGCGCCTTCCAAGCGGGCCATCTCTGCATGACATTGTTAAACTTGGAAAAAGTGAACTGTTTGTTAAGAACAGGGAACAGCCCCGTCCTTTAGTGAAGATAAAATTGGGAAAAGATGTTCCACTATCTACAAACTCCCTGTTCTTTGTTATACTCTGTTACACACAGTCAACACTTGACCAGCTTGTGCCTAGGTTTTGTTGTGACCGTTTGGAAATGTATTTTGGGTTAATGGGAGCGGTTTTCCCCATCCCCCATTGGTTATGCTAGTTAATTGCAAGTAATTTTCTGGATGTACCTTTCTCTGTAGATCCTTCTGTCTCCTCTTGCTCGGCCCTTTTCAAAGCCAGGAGGATTTGTTCAAAGCTGCCAGTTATCAAATGGTTAAGGTTCTTACTCCAAACCCATAATCCGCTCTGATTGAAGCCACCACTACCTAGATACATTGTGAGCTGCAGGATCGAAAGGTTTTTTTCGCTTGTGTGTGTTACTTTCCCCAGATCAAAGCCCCGGCAATCTCTGTGTGAGGGTGAGGATCAGAAAGGGAGTGGGTGGGGAAAGTGGCTGTGAGGGTTGTAATCATTTTGCGGACAATCGGGAGGCTAATTAAAAAACGCTGTGTTTACTGTGAATGTCCAGGCCCCAGCGTGGGGTCCTAGCCAGATACCTGTGGGAAAGGTAACACCTCTAAACTCAGTAAGCCTGTGAATGAATGAGGAGCACCTTTAATACCCATTCTATCAGCACAGTGGGTTTCCTTTCATGTTCCCTCCTCTTCATTTGGACCTGACAAGGTGTGACCCACCATTTGCCCAAGTGTTTGAAGACTACTGTTCGTTCTTTCTTGCCTTGATTGAACCAAGGTGTCACAACCCATTAAATTGGATTCCCAGAGATTGAAAGCAAATTGTTTCGTTTTGAAGGAAGGCAAGGTAAATGTTTCCTTTGCTGAATAAGCCCCTTTGTTTACAGAGCAAGCTTTGACTCAGCTCTGTATTATCAAGTTTGCTCATGAGTCGGTAGGCCCATTCCCTCTCCGAAACCTTATTCCTGAGTGGTACCAGGGTGCGACAAAGGGATAGAAAGTTCCCGACAACACAGGATTCAAGCTGGGTGGGTGGGAAACGATTTCCATTACCAGGATTCCAGCAACCTAGCTTCCTTCAGCTTTGCTGTCGCGACAACGTAAATCCCAAACAGCGGGAGAAAAACACCCTGAGATGGTTCAGATGACTCT